>NW_027553126.1:0-46070 GCF_045843805.1 Urocitellus parryii
TGTATCATCAAGATTGGGTGAAAAAATGTTTGCTGAGATTTCAGGAAACTCGTAGTTTTTTGGAAGCTTGGCAACCCCTTTCAATGAAAGTGATTCTCGTCAGTCTCTGCTTGGGGCTACTTCAATAGGACACAAACCATAGCGATAGAACTTGGAACTACATTTTTGTGCCAAGTTTCAAAGAGCTAGCACAAACCGTGTTTGATTTAGAGTTCCAACTACATGTATCCATATAGGAGAAAACAGAGTGAAACCTAAACATGAAAACGGTTACTGCAAAGGAACGGTTTAACCTAGAAGAAAGAAATTTGGTGAGCCAAGTGGGATTGGTGTACTGATCATTACCTGCCAGTATCATCAAGATTTGGTGAAAAAATGTTTGCTGAGATTTCAGGAAACTCGTAGTTTTTTGGAAGCTTGGCAACCCCTTTCAATGAAAGTGATTCTCGTCAGTCTCTGCTTGGGGCTACTTCAATAGGACACAAACCATAGCGATAGAACTTGGAACTACATTTTTGTGCCAAGTTTCAAAGAGCTAGCACAAACCGTGTTTGATTTAGAGTTCCAACTACATGTATCCATATAGGAGAAAACAAAGTGAAACCTAAACATGAAAACGGTTACTGCAAAGGAAGGGTTTAACCTAGAAGAACGAAATTTCGCGAGCCAAGTGGGATTGGTGTACTGATCATTACCTGCCAGTATCATCAGGATTGGGTGAAAAAATATTTGCTGAGATTTCTGGAAACTCGTAGTTTTTTGGAAGCTTGGCAACCCCTTTCAATGAAAGTGATTCTCGTCAGTCTCTGCTTGGGGCTACTTCGTTAGGACACCAACCATAGCGATAGAACTTGGAACTACATTATTGTGCCAAGTTTCAAAGAGCTAGCACAAACAGTGTTTGATTTAGAGTTCCAACTGCATGTATCCATATAGGAGAAAACAGAGTGAAACCTAAACAGGAAAACGGTAACTGCAAAGGAACGGTTTAACCTAGAAGAACGAAATTTGGTGAGCCAAGTGGGATTGGTGTACTGATCATTACCGGTCAGGATCATCAAGATTGGGTGAAAAAATGTTTGCTGAGATTTCAGGAAACTCGTAGTTTTTTGGAAGCTTGGCAACCCCTTTCAATGAAAGTGATTCTCGTCAGTCTCTGCTTAGGGCTACTTCAATAGGACACCAATCATAACGATAGAACTTGGAACTACATTATTGTGCCAAGTTTCAAAGAGCTAGCACAAACCGTGTTTGATTTAGAGTTCCAACTACATGTATCCATATAGGAGAAAACAGAGTGAAACCTAAACATGAAAACGGTTACTGCAAAGGAACGGTTTAACCTAGATGAACGAAATTTGGTGAGCCAAGTGGGATTGGTGTACTGATCATTACCTGCCAGTATCATCCGGATTGGGTGAAAAAATGTTTGCTGAGTTTTCAGGAAACTCGTAGTTTTTTGGAAGCTTGGCAACCCCTTTCAATGAAAGTGATTCTCGTCAGTCTCTGCTTGGGGCTACTGCAATAGGACACAAACAATAGCGATAGAACTTGGAACTGCATTATTGTGCCAAGATTCAAAGAGCTAGCACAAACCGTGTTTGATTTAGAGTTCCAAATACATGTATCCATATAGGAGAAAACAGAGTGAAACCTAAACATGAAAACGGTTACTGCAAAGGAACGGTTTAACCTAGAAGAACGAAATTTGGTGAGCCAAGTGGGATTGGTGCCGTGATCATTACCTGCCAGTATGATCAAGTTTGGGTGAAAAAATATTTGCTGAGATTTCAGGAAACTCGTAGTTTTTTGGAAGCTTGGCAACCCCTTTCAATGAAAGTGATTCTCGTCAGTCTCTGCTTGGGGCTACTTCAATAGGACATCAACCATAGCAATAGAAGTTGGAACTACATTATTGTGCCAAGTTTCAAAGAGCTAGCACAAACCGTGTTTGATTTAGAGTTCCAACTACATGTATCCATATAGGAGAAAACAGAGTGAAACCTAAACATGAAAAAGGTTACTGCAAAGGAACGGTGTAACCTAGAAGAACGATATTTGGTGAGCCAAGTGGGATAGGGGCCGTGATCATTACCTGCAAGTATCATCAAGATTGGGTGAAAAAATGTTTGCTGAGATTTCAGGAAACTCGTAGCTTTTTGGAAGCTTGGCAACCCCTTTCAATGAAAGTGATTCTCCTCAGTCTCTGCTTGGGGCTACTTCAATAGGACACCAACCATAGCGATAGAACTTGGAACTACATTATTGTGCCAAGTTTCAAAGAGCTAGCACAAACCGTGTTTGATTTAGAGTTCCAACTACATGTATCCATATAGGAGAAAACAGAGTGAAACCTAAACATGAAAACGGTTACTGCAAAGGAACGGTTTAACCTAGAAGAACGAAATTTGGTGAGCCAAGTGGGATTGGTGTACTGATCATTACCTGCCAGTATCATCAAGATTTGGTGAAAAAATGTTTGCTGAGATTTCAGGAAACTCGTAGTTTTTGGAAGCTTGGCAACCCCTTTCAATGAAAGTGATTCTCGTCAGTCTCTGCTTGGGGCTACTTCAATAGGACACAAACCATAGCGATAGAACTTGGAACTACATTTTTGTGCCAAGTTTCAAAGAGCTAGCACAAACCGTGTTTGATTTAGAGTTCCAACTACATGTATCCATATAGGAGAAAACAGAGTGAAACCTAAACATGAAAACGGTTACTGCAAAGGAACGGTTTAACCTAGAAGAAAGAAATTTGGTGAGCCAAGTGGGATTGGTGTACTGATCATTACCTGCCAGTATCATCAAGATTTGGTGAAAAAATGTTTGCTGAGATTTCCGGAAACTCGTAGTTTTTTGGAAGCTTGGCAACCCCTTTCAATGAAAGTGATTCTCGTCACTCTCTGCTTGGGGCTACTTCAATAGGACACAAACCAAAGCGATAGAACTTGGAACTACATTTTTGTGCCAAGTTTCAAAGAGCTAGCACAAACCGTGTTTGATTTAGAGTTCCAACTACATGTATCCATATAGGAGAAAACAAAGTGAAACCTAAACATGAAAACGGTTACTGCAAAGGAAGGGTTTAACCTAGAAGAACGAAATTTCGCAAGCCAAGTGGGATTGGTGTACTGATCATTACCTGCCAGTATCATCAGGATTGGGTGAAAAAATATTTGCTGAGATTTCTGGAAACTCGTAGTTTTTTGGAAGCTTGGCAACCCCTTTCAATGAAAGTGATTCTCGTCAGTCTCTGCTAGGGGCTACTTCAATAGGACATCAACCATAGCGATAGAACTTGGAACTACATTATTGTGCCAAGTTTCAAAGAGCTAGCACAAACAGTGTTTGATTTAGAGTTCCAACTGCATGTATCCATATAGGAGAAAACAGAGTGAAACCTAAACATGAAAACGGTAACTGCAAAGGAACGGTTTAACCTAGAAGAACGAAATTTGGTGAGCCAAGTGGGATTGGTGTACTGATCATTACCGGTCAGGATCATCAAGATTGGGTGAAAAAATGTTTGCTGAGATTTGAGAAAACTCGTTGTTTTTTGGAAGCTTGGCAACCCCTTTCAATGAAAGTGATTCTCGTCAGTCTCTGCTTGGGGCTACTTCAATAGGACATCAACCATAGCGATAGAACTTGGAACTACATTATTGTGCCAAGTTTCAAAGAGCTAGCACAAACCGTGTTTGATTTAGAGTTCCAACTACATGTATCCATATAGGAGAAAACAGAGTGAAACCTAAACATGAAAAAGGTTACTGCAAAGGAACGGTGTAACCTAGAAGAACGATATTTGGTGAGCCAAGTGGGATAGGGGCCGTGATCATTACCTGCAAGTATCATCAAGATTGGGTGAAAAAATGTTTGCTGAGATTTCAGGAAACTCGTAGCTTTTTGGAAGCTTGGCAACCCCTTTCAATGAAAGTGATTCTCCTCAGTCTCTGCTTGGGGCTACTTCAATAGGACACCAACCATAGCGATAGAACTTGGAACTACATTATTGTGCCAAGTTTCAAAGAGCTAGCACAAACCGTGTTTGATTTAGAGTTCCAACTACATGTATCCATATAGGAGAAAACAGAGTGAAACCTAAACATGAAAACGGTTACTGCAAAGGAACGGTTTAACCTAGAAGAACGAAATTTGGTGAGCCAAGTGGGATTGGTGTACTGATCATTACCTGCCAGTATCATCAAGATTTGGTGAAAAAATGTTTGCTGAGATTTCAGGAAACTCGTAGTTTTTTGGAAGCTTGGCAACCCCTTTCAATGAAAGTGATTCTCGTCAGTCTCTGCTTGGGGCTACTTCAATAGGACACAAACCATAGCGATAGAACTTGGAACTACATTTTTGTGCCAAGTTTCAAAGAGCTAGCACAAACCGTGTTTGATTTAGAGTTCCAACTACATGTATCCATATAGGAGAAAACAGAGTGAAACCTAAACATGAAAACGGTTACTGCAAAGGAACGGTTTAACCTAGAAGAAAGAAATTTGGTGAGCCAAGTGGGATTGGTGTACTGATCATTACCTGCCAGTATCATCAAGATTTGGTGAAAAAATGTTTGCTGAGATTTCAGGAAACTCGTAGTTTTTTGGAAGCTTGGCAACCCCTTTCAATGAAAGTGATTCTCGTCAGTCTCTGCTTGGGGCTACTTCAATAGGACACAAACCAAAGCGATAGAACTTGGAACTACATTTTTGTGCCAAGTTTCAAAGAGCTAGCACAAACCGTGTTTGATTTAGAGTTCCAACTACATGTATCCATATAGGAGAAAACAAAGTGAAACCTAAACATGAAAACGGTTACTGCAAAGGAAGGGTTTAACCTAGAAGAACGAAATTTCGCAAGCCAAGTGGGACTGGTGTACTGATCATTACCTGCCAGTATCATCAGGATTGGGTGAAAAAATATTTGCTGAGATTTCTGGAAACTCGTAGTTTTTTGGAAGCTTGGCAACCCCTTTCAATGAAAGTGATTCTCGTCAGTCTCTGCTTGGGGCTACTTCAATAGGACATCAACCATAGCGATAGAACTTGGAACTACATTATTGTGCCAAGTTTCAAAGAGCTAGCACAAACAGTGTTTGATTTAGAGTTCCAACTGCATGTATCCATATAGGAGAAAACAGAGTGAAACCTAAACATGAAAACGGTAACTGCAAAGGAACGGTTTAACCTAGAAGAACGAAATTTGGTGAGCCAAGTGGGATTGGTGTACTGATCATTACCGGTCAGGATCATCAAGATTGGGTGAAAAAATGTTTGCTGAGATTTGAGAAAACTCGTTGTTTTTTGGAAGCTTGGCAACCCCTTTCAATGAAAGTGATTCTCGTCAGTCTCTGCTTGGGGCTACTTCAGTAGGACATCAACCATAGCGATAGAACTTGGAACTACATTATTGTGCCAAGTTTCAAAGAGCTAGCACAAACCGTGTTTGATTTAGAGTTCCAACTACATGTATCCATATAGGAGAAAACAGAGTGAAACCTAAACTTGAAAACGGTTACTGCAAAGGAACGGTTTACCCTAGAAGAACGAAATTTGGTGAGCCAAGTGGGATTGGTGTACTGATCATTACCTGCCAGTATCATCAAGATTGGGTGAAAAATTATTTGCTGAGATTTCAGGAAACTCGTAGTTTCTTGGAAGCTTGGCAACCCCTTTCAATGAAAGTGATTCTCGTCAGTCTCTGCTTGGGGCTACTTCGATAGGACACCAACTATAGCGATAGAACTTGGAACTACATTTTTGTGCCAAGTTTAAAAGAGCAAGCACAAACCGTGTTTGATTTAGAGTTCCAACTACATGTATCCATATAGGAGAAAACAGAGTGAAACCTAAACATGAAAACGGTTACTGCAAAGGAACGGTTTAACCTAGAAGAACGAAATTTGGTGAGCCAAGTGGGATTCGTGTACTGATCATTACCGGCCAGGATCATCAAGATTGGGTGAAAAAATGTTTGCTGAGATATCAGGAAACTTGTAGTTTTTTGGAAGCTTGGCAACCCCTTTCAATGAAAGTGATTCTCGTCAGTCTCTGCTTGGGGCTACTTCAATAGGACATCAACCATAGCGATAGAACTTGGAACTACATTATTGTGCCAAGTTTCAAAGAGCTAGCACAAACCGTGTTTGATTTAGAGTTCCAACTACATGTATCCATATAGGAGAAAACAGAGTGAAACCTAAACATGAAAACGGCTACTGCAAAGGAACGGTTTAACCTAGAAGAAAGAAATTTGGTGAGCCAAGTGGGGTTGGTGTACTGATCATTACCTGCCAGTATCATCAATATTGGGCGAAAAAATGTTTGCTGAGATATCAGGAAACTTGTAGTTTTTTGGAAGCTTGGCAACCCCTTTCAATGAAAGTAATTCTCGTCAGTCTCTGCTTGGGGCTACTTCAATAGGACACAAAACATAGCGATAGAACTTGGAACTACATTTTTGTGCCAAGTTTCAAAGAGCTAGCACAAACCGTGTTTGATTTAGAGTTCCAACTACATGTATCCATATAGGAGAAAACAAAGTGAAACCTAAACATGAAAACGGTTACTGCAAAGGAACGGTTTAACCTAGAAGAACGAAATTTGGTGAGCCAAGTGGGATTGGTGTACTGATCATTACCTGCCAGTATCATCAGGATTGGGTAAAAAAATGTTTGCTGAGATTTCAGGAAATTCGTAGTTTTTTGGAAGCTTGGCAACCCCTTTCAATGAAAGTGATTCTCGTCAGTCTCTGCTTGGGGCTACTGCAATAGGACACAAACTATAGCGATAGAACTTGGAACTGCATTATTGTGCCAAGTTTAAAAGAGCTAGCACAAACCGTGTTTGATTTAGAGTTCCAACTACATGTATCCATATAGGAGAAAACAGAGTGAAACCTAAACATGAAAACGGTTACTGCAAAGGAACGGTTTAACCTAGAAGAACGAAATTTGGTGAGCCAGTGGGATTGGTGTACTGATCATTACCTGCCAGTATGATCAAGATTGGGTGAAAAAATATTTGCTGAGATTTCAGGAAACTCGTAGTTTTTTGGAAGCTTGGCAACCCCTTTCAATGAAAGTGATTCTCGTCAGTCTCTGCTTGGGGCTACTTCAATAGGACATCAACCATAGCGATAGAAGTTGGAACTACATTATTGTGCCAAGTTTCAAAGAGCTAGCACAAACCGTGTTTGATTTAGAGTTCCAACTACATGTATCCATATAGGAGAAAACAGAGTGAAACCTAAACATGAAAACGGTTACAGCAAAGGAACGGTTTAACCTAGAAGAACGAAATTTGGTGAGCCAAGTGGGATTGGTGTACTGATCATTACAGGCCAGGATCATCAAGATTGGGTGAAAAAATGTTTGCTGAGATTTCAGGAAACTCGTAGTTTTTTGGAAGCTTGGCAACCCCTTTCAATGAAAGTGATTCTCGTCAGTCTCTGCTTGGGGCTACTTCAATAGGACATCAACCATAGCGATAGAACTTGGAACTACATTATTGTGCCAAGTTTCAAAGAGCAAGCACAAACCGTGTTTGATTTAGAGTTCCAACTACATGTATCCATATAGGAGAAAACAGAGTGAAACATAAACATGAAAACGGTTACTGCAAAGGTAAGGTTTAACCTAGAAGAATGAAATTTGGTGAGCCAAGTGGGATTGGTGTACTGATCATTACCTGCCAGTATCATCAAGATTGGGTGAAAAAATGTTTGCTGAGATTTCCGGAAACTCGTAGTTTTTTGGACGCTTGGCAACCCCTTTCAATGAAAGTGATTCTCGTCAGTCTCTGCTTGGGGCTACTTCAATAGGACACCAACAGTAGCGATAGAACTTGGAACTACATTATTGTGCCAAGTTTCAAAGAGCTAGCACAAACCGTGTTTGATTTAGAGTTCCAACTACATGTATCCATATAGGAGAAAACAGAGTGAAAACTAAACATGAAAACGGTTACTGCAAAGGAACGGTTTAACCTAGAAGAACGAAATTTGGTGAGCCAAGTGGGATTGGTGTACTGATCATTACCTGCCAGTATCATCAGGATTGGGTGAAAAAATGTTTGCTGAGATTTCAGGAAACTCGTAGTTTTTTGGAAGCTTGGCAACCCCTTTCAATGAAAGTGATTCTCGTCAGTCTCTGCTTGGGGCTACTGCAATAGGACAAAAACAATATTGAAAGAGCTTGGAACTGCATTATTGTGCCAAGTTTCAAAGAGCTAGCACAAACCGTGTTTGATTTAGAGTTCCAACTACATGTATCCATATAGGAGAAAACAGAGTGAAACCTAAACATGAAAACGGTTTCTGCAAAGGAACGGTTTAACCAAGAAGAACGAAATTTGGTGAGCCAAGTGGGATTGGTGTACTGATCATTACCTGCCAGTATCATCAAGTTTGGTGAAAAAATGTTTGCTGAGATTTCCGGAAACTCGTAGTTTTTTGGAAGCTTGGCAACCCCTTTCAATGAAAGTGATTCTCGTCAGTATCTGCTAGGGGTACTTCAATAGGACACCAACCATAGCGATAGAACTTGGAACTACATTATTGTGCCAAGTTTCAAAGAGCTAGCACAAACCGTGTTTGATTTAGAGTTCCAACTACATGTATCCATATAGGAGAAAACAGAGTGAAACCTAAACATGAAAACGGTTACTGCAAAGGAACGGTTTAACCTAGAAGAACGAAATTTGGTGAGCCAAGTGGGATTGGTGTACTGATCATTACCTGCCAGTATCATCAATATTGGGTGAAAAAATGTTTGCTGAGATTTCAGGAAACTCGTAGTTTTTTGGAAGCTTGGCAACCCCTTTCAATGAAAGTGATTCTCCTCAGTCTCTCCTTGGGGCTACTTCAATAGGACACAAACCATAGGGATAGAACTTGGAACTACATTATTTTGCCAAGTTTCAGAGAGCTAGCACAAACCGTGTTTGATTTAGAGTTCCAAATATATGTATCCATATAGGAGAAAACAGAGTGAAACCTAAACATGAAAATGGTTATTGCAAAGGAACGGTTTAACCTAGAAGAACGAAATTTGGTGAGCCAAGTGGGATTGGTGTACTGATCATTACTGGCCAGTATCATCAAGATTGGGTGAAAAAATGTTTGCTGAGATTTTATGAAACTCGTAGTTTTTGGAAGCTTGGCAACCCCTTTCAATGAAAGTGATTCTCCTCAGTCTCTGCTTGGGGCTACTTCAATAGGACACCAACCATAGCGAAAGAACTTGGAACTACATTATTGTGCCAAGTTCAAAAAGCTAGCACAAACCGTGTTTGATTTTGAGTTCCAACTACATGTATCCCTATAGGAAAAAACAGAGTGAAACCTAAACATGAAAACGGTTACTGCAAAGGAACGGTTTAACCTAGAAGAACGAAATTTGGTGAGCCAAGTGGGATTGGTGTACTGATCATTACCTGCCAGTATCATCAATATTGGGTGAAAAAATGTTTGCTGAGATTTCAGGAAACTCGTAGTTTTTTGGAAGCTTGGCAACCCCTTTCAATGAAAGTGATTCTCGTCAGTCTCTGCTTTGGGCTACTTCGATAGGACACCAACCATAGCGATAGAACTTGGAACTACATTATTGTGCCAAGTTTCAAAGAGCTAGCACAAACCGTGTTTGATTTAGAGTTCCAACTACGTGTATCCATATAGGAGAAAACAGAGTGAAACCTAAACATGAAAACGGTTACTGCAAAGGAACGGTTTAACCTAGAAGAACGAAATTTGGTGAGCCAAGTGGGATTGGTGTACTGATCATTACCTGCAAGTTTCATCAAATTGGGTGAAAAAATGTTTGCTGAGGTTTCAGGAAACTCGTTGTTTTTTGGAAGCTTGGCAACCCCTTTCAATGAAAGTGATTCTCGTCAGTCTCTGCTTGGGGCTACTTCAATAGGACACCAACCATAGCGATAGAACTTGGAACTACATTTTTGTGCCAAGTTTCAAAAAGCTAGCACAAACCGTGTTTGATTTAGAGTTCCAACTACATGTATCCATATAGGAGAAAACAAAGTGAAACCTAAACATGAAAACGGTTACTGCAAAGGAACGGTTTAACCTAGAAGAACGAAATTTGGTGAGCCAAGTGGGATTGGTGTACTGATCATTACCGGCCAGTATCATCAAGATTGGGTGAAAAAATGTTTGCTGAGATTTCCGGAAACTCGTAGTTTTTTGGAAGCTTGGCAACCCCTTTCAATGAAAGTGATTCTCGTCAGTCTCTGCTTGGGGCTACTTCAATGGGACACCAACCATAGCGATAGAACTTGTAACTACATTATTTTGCCAAGTTTCAAAGAGCTAGCACAAACCGTGTTTGATTTAGAGTTCCAACTACATGTATCCATATAGGAGAAAACAGAGTGAAACCTAAACATGAAAACGGTTACAGCAAAGGAACGGTTTAACCTAGAAGAACGAAATTTGGTGAGCCAAGTGGGATTGGTGTACTGATCATTACAGGCCAGGATCATCAAGATTGGGTGAAAAAATGTTTGCTGAGATTTCAGGAAACTCGTAGTTTTTTGGAAGCTTGGCAACCCCTTTCAATGAAAGTGATTCTCGTCAGTCTCTGCTTGGGGCTACTTCAATAGGACATCAACCATAGCGATAGAACTTGGAACTACATTACTGTGCCAAGTTTCAAAGAGCAAGCACAAACCGTGTTTGATTTAGAGTTCCAACTACATGTATCCATATAGGAGAAAACAGAGTGAAACATAAACATGAAAACGGTTACTGCAAAGGAACGGTTTAACCTAGAAGAAAGAAATTTGGTGAGCCAAGTGGGATTCGTGTACTGATCATTACCTGCCAGTATCATCAAGATTGGGTGAAAAAATGTTTGCTGAGATTTCAGGAAACTCGTAGTTTTTTGGAAGCTTGGCAACCCCTTTCAATGAAAGTGATTCTCGTCAGTTTCTGCTTGGGGTTACTTCAATAGGACACCAACAATAGCGATAGATGTTGGAACTACATTATTGTGCCAAGTTTCAAAGAGCTAGCACAAACCGTGTTTGATTTAGAGTTCCAACTACATGTATCCATATAGGAGAAAACAGAGTGAAACCTAAACATGAAAACGGTTACTGCAAAGGAACGGTTTAACCTAGAAGAACGAAATTTGGTGAGCCAAGTGGGATTGGTGTACTGATCATTACCTGCCAGTATCATCAGGATTGGGTGAAAAAATGTTTGCTGAGATTTCAGGAAACTCGTAGTTTTTTGGAAGCTTGGCAACCCCTTTCAATGAAAGTGATTCTCGTCAGTCTCTGCTTGGGGCTACTGCAATAGGACACAAACAATATTGAAAGAGCTTGGAACTGCATTATTGTGCCAAGTTTCAAAGAGCTAGCACAAACCGTGTTTGATTTAGAGTTCCAACTACATGTATCCATATAGGAGAAAACAGAGTGAAACCTAAACATGAAAACGGTTTCTGCAAAGGAAGGGTTTAACCAAGAAGAACGAAATTTGGTGAGCCAAGTGGGATTGGTGTACTGATCATTACCTGCCAGTATCATCAAGTTTGGTGAAAAAATGTTTGCTGAGATTTCCGGAAACTCGTAGTTTTTTGGAAGCTTGGCAACCCCTTTCAATGAAAGTGATTCTCGTCAGTATCTGCTAGGGGTACTTCAATAGGACACCAACCATAGCGATAGAACTTGGAACTACATTATTGTGCCAAGTTTCAAAGAGCTAGCACAAACCGTGTTTGATTTAGAGTTCCAACTACATGTATCCATATAGGAGAAAACAGAGTGAAACCTAAACATGAAAACGGTTACTGCAAAGGAACGGTTTAACCTAGAAGAAAGAAATTTGGTGAGCCAAGTGGGATTGGTGTACTGATCATTACCTGCCAGTATCATCAATATTGGGTGAAAAAATGTTTGCTGAGATTTCAGGAAACTCGTAGTTTTTTGGAAGCTTGGCAACCCCTTTCAATGAAAGTGATTCTCCTCAGTCTCTCCTTGGGGCTACTTCAATAGGACACAAACCATAGGGATAGAACTTGGAACTACATTATTGTGCCAAGTTTCAGAGAGCTAGCACAAACCGTGTTTGATTTAGAGTTCCAACTATATGTATCCATATAGGAGAAACCAGAGTGAAACCTAAACATGAAAATGGTTATTGCAAAGGAACGGTTTAACCTAGAAGAACGAAATTTGGTGAGCCAAGTGGGATTGGTGTACTGATCATTACTGGCCAGTATCATCAAGATTGGGTGAAAAAATGTTTGCTGAGATTTTATGAAACTCGTAGTTTTTGGAAGCTTGGCAACCCCTTTCAATGAAAGTGATTCTCCTCAGTCTCTGCATGGGGCTACTTCAATAGGACACCAACCATAGCGATAGAACTTGGAACTACATTATTGTGCCAAGTTCAAAGAGCTAGCACAAACCGTGTTTGATTTTGAGTTCCAACTACATGTATCCCTATAGGAGAAAACAGAGTGAAACCTAAACATGAAAACGGTTACAGCAAAGGAACGGTTTAACCTAGAAGAACGAAATTTGGTGAGCCAAGTGGGATTGGTGTACTGATCATTACCTGCCAGTATCATCAATATTGGGTGAAAAAATGTTTGCTGAGATTTCAGGAAACTCGTAGTTTTTTGGAAGCTTGGCAACCCCTTTCAATGAAAGTGATTCTCGTCAGTCTCTGCTTTGGGCTACTTCGATAGGACACCAACCATAGCGATAGAACTTGGAACTACATTATTGTGCCAAGTTTCAAAGAGCTAGCACAAACCGTGTTTGATTTAGAGTTCCAACTACGTGTATCCATATAGGAGAAAACAGAGTGAAACCTAAACATGAAAACGGTTACTGCAAAGGAACGGTTTAACCTAGAAGAACGAAATTTGGTGAGCCAAGTGGGATTGGTGTACTGATCATTACCTGCAAGTTTCATCAAATTGGGTGAAAAAATGTTTGCTGAGGTTTCAGGAAACTCGTTGTTTTTTGGAAGCTTGGCAACCCCTTTCAATGAAAGTGATTCTCGTCAGTCTCTGCTTGGGGCTACTTCAATAGGACACCAACCATAGCGATAGAACTTGGAACTACATTTTTGTGCCAAGTTTCAAAAAGCTAGCACAAACCGTGTTTGATTTAGAGTTCCAACTACATGTATCCATATAGGAGAAAACAAAGTGAAACCTAAACATGAAAACGGTTACTGCAAAGGAACGGTTTAACCTAGAAGAACGAAATTTGGTGAGCCAAGTGGGATTGGTGTACTGATCATTACCGGCCAGTATCATCAAGATTGGGTGAAAAATGTTTGCTGAGATTTCCGGAAACTCGTAGTTTTTTGGAAGCTTGGCAACCCCTTTCAATGAAAGTGATTCTCGTCAGTCTCTGCTTGGGGCTACTTCAATGGGACACCAACCATAGCGATAGAACTTGTAACTACATTATTTTGCCAAGTTTCAAAGAGCTAGCACAAACCGTGTTTGATTTAGAGTTCCAACTACATGTATCCATATAGGAGAAAACAGAGTGAAACCTAAACATGAAAACGGTTACAGCAAAGGAACGGTTTAACCTAGAAGAACGAAATTTGGTGAGCCAAGTGGGATTGGTGTACTGATCATTACCTGCAAGTTTCATCAAATTGGGTGAAAAAATGTTTGCTGAGGTTTCAGGAAACTCGTTGTTTTTTGGAAGCTTGGCAACCCCTTTCAATGAAAGTGATTCTCGTCAGTCTCTGCTTGGGGCTACTTCAATAGGACACCAACCATAGCGATAGAACTTGGAACTACATTTTTGTGCCAAGTTTCAAAAAGCTAGCACAAACCGTGTTTGATTTAGAGTTCCAACTACATGTATCCATATAGGAGAAAACAAAGTGAAACCTAAACATGAAAACGGTTACTGCAAAGGAACGGTTTAACCTAGAAGAACGAAATTTGGTGAGCCAAGTGGGATTGGTGTACTGATCATTACCGGCCAGTATCATCAAGATTGGGTGAAAAAATGTTTGCTGAGATTTCCGGAAACTCGTAGTTTTTTGGAAGCTTGGCAACCCCTTTCAATGAAAGTGATTCTCGTCAGTCTCTGCTTGGGGCTACTTCAATGGGACACCAACCATAGCGATAGAACTTGTAACTACATTATTTTGCCAAGTTTCAAAGAGCTAGCACAAACCGTGTTTGATTTAGAGTTCCAACTACATGTATCCATATAGGAGAAAACAGAGTGAAACCTAAACATGAAAACGGTTACAGCAAAGGAACGGTTTAACCTAGAAGAACGAAATTTGGTGAGCCAAGTGGGATTGGTGTACTGATCATTACAGGCCAGGATCATCAAGATTGGGTGAAAAAATGTTTGCTGAGATTTCAGGAAACTCGTAGTTTTTTGGAAGCTTGGCAACCCCTTTCAATGAAAGTGATTCTCGTCAGTCTCTGCTTGGGGCTACTTCAATAGGACATCAACCATAGCGATAGAACTTGGAACTACATTACTGTGCCAAGTTTCAAAGAGCAAGCACAAACCGTGTTTGATTTAGAGTTCCAACTACATGTATCCATATAGGAGAAAACAGAGTGAAACATAAACATGAAAACGGTTACTGCAAAGGAACGGTTTAACCTAGAAGAAAGAAATTTGGTGAGCCAAGTGGGATTCGTGTACTGATCATTACCTGCCAGTATCATCAAGATTGGGTGAAAAAATGTTTGCTGAGATTTCAGGAAACTCGTAGTTTTTTGGAAGCTTGGCAACCCCTTTCAATGAAAGTGATTCTCGTCAGTTTCTGCTTGGGGTTACTTCAATAGGACACCAACAATAGCGATAGATGTTGGAACTACATTATTGTGCCAAGTTTCAAAGAGCTAGCACAAACCGTGTTTGATTTAGAGTTCCAACTACATGTATCCATATAGGAGAAAACAGAGTGAAACCTAAACATGAAAACGGTTCCTGCAAAGGAACGGTTTAACCTAGAAGAACGAAATTTGGTGAGCCAAGTGGGATTGGTGTACTGATCATTACCTGCCAGTATCATCAGGATTGGGTGAAAAAATGTTTGCTGAGATTTCAGGAAACTCGTAGTTTTTTGGAAGCTTGGCAACCCCTTTCAATGAAAGTGATTCTCGTCAGTCTCTGCTTGGGGCTACTGCAATAGGACACAAACAATATTGAAAGAGCTTGGAACTGCATTATTGTGCCAAGTTTCAAAGAGCTAGCACAAACCGTGTTTGATTTAGAGTTCCAAATACATGTATCCATATAGGAGAAAACAGAGTGAAACCTAAACATGAAAACGGTTTCTGCAAAGGAACGGTTTAACCAAGAAGAACGAAATTTGGTGAGCCAAGTGGGATTGGTGTACTGATCATTACCTGCCAGTATCATCAAGTTTGGTGAAAAAATGTTTGCTGAGATTTCCGGAAACTCGTAGTTTTTTGGAAGCTTGGCAACCCCTTTCAATGAAAGTGATTCTCGTCAGTATCTGCTAGGGGTACTTCAATAGGACACCAACCATAGCGATAGAACTTGGAACTACATTATTGTGCCAAGTTTCAAAGAGCTAGCACAAACCGTGTTTGATTTAGAGTTCCAACTACATGTATCCATATAGGAGAAAACAGAGTGAAACCTAAACATGAAAACGGTTACTGCAAAGGAACGGTTTAACCTAGAAGAAAGAAATTTGGTGAGCCAAGTGGGATTGGTGTACTGATCATTACCTGCCAGTATCATCAATATTGGGTGAAAAAATGTTTGCTGAGATTTCAGGAAACTCGTAGTTTTTTGGAAGCTTGGCAACCCCTTTCAATGAAAGTGATTCTCCTCAGTCTCTCCTTGGGGCTACTTCAATAGGACACAAACCATAGGGATAGAACTTGGAACTACATTATTGTGCCAAGTTTCAGAGAGCTAGCACAAACCGTGTTTGATTTAGAGTTCCAACTATATGTATCCATATAGGAGAAACCAGAGTGAAACCTAAACATGAAAATGGTTATTGCAAAGGAACGGTTTAACCTAGAAGAACGAAATTTGGTGAGCCAAGTGGGATTGGTGTACTGATCATTACTGGCCAGTATCATCAAGATTGGGTGAAAAAATGTTTGCTGAGATTTTATGAAACTCGTAGTTTTTGGAAGCTTGGCAACCCCTTTCAATGAAAGTGATTCTCCTCAGTCTCTGCATGGGGCTACTTCAATAGGACACCAACCATAGCGAAAGAACTTGGAACTACATTATTGTGCCAAGTTCAAAGAGCTAGCACAAACCGTGTTTGATTTTGAGTTCCAACTACATGTATCCCTATAGGAGAAAACAGAGTGAAACCTAAACATGAAAACGGTTACTGCAAAGGAACGGTTTAACCTAGAAGAACGAAATTTGGTGAGCCAAGTGGGATTGGTGTACTGATCATTACCTGCCAGTATCATCAATATTGGGTGAAAAAATGTTTGCTGAGATTTCAGGAAACTCGTAGTTTTTTGGAAGCTTGGCAACCCCTTTCAATGAAAGTGATTCTCGTCAGTCTCTGCTTTGGGCTACTTCGATAGGACACCAACCATAGCGATAGAACTTGGAACTACATTATTGTGCCAAGTTTCAAAGAGCTAGCACAAACCGTGTTTGATTTAGAGTTCCAACTACGTGTATCCATATAGGAGAAAACAGAGTGAAACCTAAACATGAAAACGGTTACTGCAAAGGAACGGTTTAACCTAGAAGAACGAAATTTGGTGAGCCAAGTGGGATTGGTGTACTGATCATTACCTGCAAGTTTCATCAAATTGGGTGAAAAAATGTTTGCTGAGGTTTCAGGAAACTCGTTGTTTTTTGGAAGCTTGGCAACCCCTTTCAATGAAAGTGATTCTCGTCAGTCTCTGCTTGGGGCTACTTCAATAGGACACCAACCATAGCGATAGAACTTGGAACTACATTTTTGTGCCAAGTTTCAAAAAGCTAGCACAAACCGTGTTTGATTTAGAGTTCCAACTACATGTATCCATATAGGAGAAAACAAAGTGAAACCTAAACATGAAAACGGTTACTGCAAAGGAACGGTTTAACCTAGAAGAACGAAATTTGGTGAGCCAAGTGGGATTGGTGTACTGATCATTACCGGCCAGTATCATCAAGATTGGGTGAAAAAATGTTTGCTGAGATTTCCGGAAACTCGTAGTTTTTTGGAAGCTTGGCAACCCCTTTCAATGAAAGTGATTCTCGTCAGTCTCTGCTTGGGGCTACTTCAATGGGACACCAACCATAGCGATAGAACTTGTAACTACATTATTTTGCCAAGTTTCAAAGAGCTAGCACAAACCGTGTTTGATTTAGAGTTCCAACTACATGTATCCATATAGGAGAAAACAGAGTGAAACCTAAACATGAAAACGGTTACAGCAAAGGAACGGTTTAACCTAGAAGAACGAAATTTGGTGAGCCAAGTGGGATTGGTGTACTGATCATTACCTGCAAGTTTCATCAAATTGGGTGAAAAAATGTTTGCTGAGGTTTCAGGAAACTCGTTGTTTTTTGGAAGCTTGGCAACCCCTTTCAATGAAAGTGATTCTCGTCAGTCTCTGCTTGGGGCTACTTCAATAGGACACCAACCATAGCGATAGAACTTGGAACTACATTTTTGTGCCAAGTTTCAAAAAGCTAGCACAAACCGTGTTTGATTTAGAGTTCCAACTACATGTATCCATATAGGAGAAAACAAAGTGAAACCTAAACATGAAAACGGTTACTGCAAAGGAACGGTTTAACCTAGAAGAACGAAATTTGGTGAGCCAAGTGGGATTGGTGTACTGATCATTACCGGCCAGTATCATCAAGATTGGGTGAAAAAATGTTTGCTGAGATTTCCGGAAACTCGTAGTTTTTTGGAAGCTTGGCAACCCCTTTCAATGAAAGTGATTCTCGTCAGTCTCTGCTTGGGGCTACTTCAATGGGACACCAACCATAGCGATAGAACTTGTAACTACATTATTTTGCCAAGTTTCAAAGAGCTAGCACAAACCGTGTTTGATTTAGAGTTCCAACTACATGTATCCATATAGGAGAAAACAGAGTGAAACCTAAACATGAAAACGGTTACAGCAAAGGAACGGTTTAACCTAGAAGAACGAAATTTGGTGAGCCAAGTGGGATTGGTGTACTGATCATTACAGGCCAGGATCATCAAGATTGGGTGAAAAAATGTTTGCTGAGATTTCAGGAAACTCGTAGTTTTTTGGAAGCTTGGCAACCCCTTTCAATGAAAGTGATTCTCGTCAGTCTCTGCTTGGGGCTACTTCAATAGGACATCAACCATAGCGATAGAACTTGGAACTACATTACTGTGCCAAGTTTCAAAGAGCAAGCACAAACCGTGTTTGATTTAGAGTTCCAACTACATGTATCCATATAGGAGAAAACAGAGTGAAACATAAACATGAAAACGGTTACTGCAAAGGAACGGTTTAACCTAGAAGAAAGAAATTTGGTGAGCCAAGTGGGATTCGTGTACTGATCATTACCTGCCAGTATCATCAAGATTGGGTGAAAAAATGTTTGCTGAGATTTCAGGAAACTCGTAGTTTTTTGGAAGCTTGGCAACCCCTTTCAATGAAAGTGATTCTCGTCAGTTTCTGCTTGGGGTTACTTCAATAGGACACCAACAATAGCGATAGATGTTGGAACTACATTATTGTGCCAAGTTTCAAAGAGCTAGCACAAACCGTGTTTGATTTAGAGTTCCAACTACATGTATCCATATAGGAGAAAACAGAGTGAAACCTAAACATGAAAACGGTTACTGCAAAGGAACGGTTTAACCTAGAAGAACGAAATTTGGTGAGCCAAGTGGGATTGGTGTACTGATCATTACCTGCCAGTATCATCAGGATTGGGTGAAAAAATGTTTGCTGAGATTTCAGGAAACTCGTAGTTTTTTGGAAGCTTGGCAACCCCTTTCAATGAAAGTGATTCTCGTCAGTCTCTGCTTGGGGCTACTGCAATAGGACACAAACAATATTGAAAGAGCTTGGAACTGCATTATTGTGCCAAGTTTCAAAGAGCTAGCACAAACCGTGTTTGATTTAGAGTTCCAACTACATGTATCCATATAGGAGAAAACAGAGTGAAACCTAAACATGAAAACGGTTTCTGCAAAGGAACGGTTTAACCAAGAAGAACGAAATTTGGTGAGCCAAGTGGGATTGGTGTACTGATCATTACCTGCCAGTATCATCAAGTTTGGTGAAAAAATGTTTGCTGAGATTTCCGGAAACTCGTAGTTTTTTGGAATTGGCAACCCCTTTCAATGAAAGTGATTCTCGTCAGTATCTGCTAGGGGTACTTCAATAGGACACCAACCATAGCGATAGAACTTGGAACTACATTATTGTGCAAGTTTCAAAAGAGCTAGCACAAACCGTGTTTGATTTAGAGTTCCAACTACATGTATCCATATAGGAGAAAACAGAGTGAAACCTAAACATGAAAACGGTTACTGCAAAGGAACGGTTTAACCTAGAAGAAAGAAATTTGGTGAGCCAAGTGGGATTGGTGTACTGATCATTACCTGCCAGTATCATCAATATTGGGTGAAAAAATGTTTGCTGAGATTTCAGGAAACTCGTAGTTTTTTGGAAGCTTGGCAACCCCTTTCAATGAAAGTGATTCTCCTCAGTCTCTCCTTGGGGCTACTTCAATAGGACACAAACCATAGGGATAGAACTTGGAACTACATTATTGTGCCAAGTTTCAGAGAGCTAGCACAAACCGTGTTTGATTTAGAGTTCCAACTATATGTATCCATATAGGAGAAAACAGAGTGAAACCTAAACATGAAAATGGTTATTGCAAAGGAACGGTTTAACCTAGAAGAACGAAATTTGGTGAGCCAAGTGGGATTGGTGTACTGATCATTACTGGCCAGTATCATCAAGATTGGGTGAAAAATGTTTGCTGAGATTTATGAAACTCGTAGTTTTTGGAAGCTTGGCAACCCCTTTCAATGAAAGTGATTCTCCTCAGTCTCTGCTTGGGGCTACTTCAATAGGACACCAACCATAGCGAAAGAACTTGGAACTACATTATTGTGCCAAGTTCAAAGAGCTAGCACAAACCGTGTTTGATTTTGAGTTCCAACTACATGTATCCATATAGGAGAAAACAGAGTGAAACCTAAACATGAAAACGGTTACTGCAAAGGAACGGTTTAACCTAGAAAAACGAAATTTGGTGAGCCAAGTGGGATTGGTGTACTGATCATTACCTGCCAGTATCATCAATATTGGGTGAAAAAATGTTTGCTGAGATTTCCGGAAACTCGTAGTTTTTTGGAAGCTTGGCAACCCCTTTCAATGAAAGTGATTCTCGTCAGTCTCTGCTTTGGGCTACTTCGATAGGACACCAACCATAGCGATAGAACTTGGAACTACATTATTGTGCCAAGTTTCAAAGAGCTAGCACAAACCGTGTTTGATTTAGAGTTCCAACTACGTGTATCCATATAGGAGAAAAGAGAGTGAAACCTAAACATGAAAACGATTACTGCAAAGGAACGGTTTAACCTAGAAGAACGAAATTTGGTGAGCCAAGTGGGATTGGTGTACTGATCATTACCTGCAAGTTTCATCAAATTGGGTGAAAAAATATTTGCTGAGGTTTCAGGAAACTCGTTGTTTTTTGGAAGCTTGGCAACCCCTTTCAATGAAAGTGATTCTCGTCAGTCTCTGCTTGGGGCTACTTCAATAGGACACCAACCATAGCGATAGAACTTGGAACTACATTTTTGTGCCAAGTTTCAAAAAGCTAGCATAAACCGGTTTGATTTAGAGTTCCAACTACATGTATCCATATAGGAGAAAACAAAGTGAAACCTAAACATGAAAACGGTTACTGCAAAGGAACGGTTTAACCTAGAAGAACGAAATTTGGTGAGCCAAGTGGGATTGGTGTACTGATCATTACCGGCCAGTATCATCAAGATTGGGTGAAAAAATGTTTGCTGAGATTTCCGGAAACTCGTAGTTTTTTGGAAGCTTGGCAACCCCTTTCAATGAAAGTGATTCTCGTCAGTCTCTGCTTGGGGCTACTTCAATGGGACACCAACCATAGCGATAGAACTTGGAACTACATTATTGTGCCAAGTTTCAAAGAGCTAGCACAAACCGTGTTTGATTTAGAGTTCCAACTACTTGTATCCATATAGGAGAAAACCGAGTGAAACCTAAACATGAAAACGGTTACTGCAAAGGAACGGTTTAACCTAGAAGAACGAAATTTGGTGAGCCAAGTGGGATTGGTGTACTGATCATTACCTGCCAGTATCATCAAGATTGGGTGAAAAAATGTTTGCTGAGGTTTCAGGAAACTCGTAGTTTTTTGGAAGCTTGGCAACCCCTTTCAATGAAAGTGATTCTCGTCAGTCTCTGCTTGGGGCTACTTCGAAAGGACACCAACCATAGCGATAGAACTTGGAACTACATTATTGTGCCAAGGTTCAAAGAGCTAGCACAAACCGTGTTTGATTTAGAGTTCCAACTACATGTATCCATATAGGAGAAAACAGAGTGAAACCTAAACATGAAAACCGTTACTGCAAAGGAACGGTTTAACCTACAAGAACGAAATGTGGTGAGCCAAGTGGGATTGGTGTAGTGATCATTACCGGCCTATATCATCAAGATTGGGTGAAAAAATGTTTGCTGAGATTTCCGGAAACTCGTAGTTTTTTGGAAGCTTGGCAACCCTTTTCAATGAAAGTGATTCTCCTCAGTCTCTCCTTGGGGCTACTTCGATAGGACACCAACCATAGCGATAGAACTTGGAACTACATTATTGTGCCAAGTTTCAAAGAGCTAGCACAAACCGTGTTTGATTTAGAGTTCCAACTATATGTATCCATATAGGAGAAAACAGAGTGAAACCTAAACATGAAAATGGTTATTGCAAAGGAACGGTTTAACCTAGAAGAACGAAATTTGGTGAGCCAAGTGGCATTGGTGTACTGATCATTACTGGCCAGTATCATCAAGATTGGGTGAAAAAATGTTTGCTGAGATTTTATGAAACTCGTAGTTTTTGGAAGCTTGGCAACCCCTTTCAATGAAAGAGATTCTCCTCAGTCTCTGCTTGGGGCTACTTCAATAGGACACCAACCATAGTGATAGAACTTGGAACTACATTATTGTGCCAAGTTTCAAAGAGCTAGCACAAACCGTGTTTGATTTTGAGTTCCAACTACATGTATCCATATAGGAGAAAACAGAGTGAAACCTAAATATGAAAACGGTTACTGCAAAGGAACGGTTTAACCTAGAAGAATGAAATTTGGTGAGCCAAGTGGGATTGGTGTACTGATCATTACCTGCAAGTATCATCAAGATTGGGTGAAAAAATGTTTGCTGAGATTTCAGGAAACTCGTAATTTTTTGGAAGCTTGGCAACCCCTTTCAATGAAAGTGATTCTCGTCAGTCTCTGCTTCGGGCTACTTCGATAGGACACCAACCATAGCGATAGAACTTGGAACTACATTATTGTGCCAAGTTTCAAAGAGCTAGCACAAACCGTGTTTGATTTAGAGTTCCAACTACGTGTATCCATATAGGAGAAAACAGAGTGAAACCTAAACATGAAAACGGTTACTGCAAAGGAACGGTTTAACCTAGAATAACGAAATTTGGTGAGCCAAGTGGGATTGGTGTACTGATCATTACCTGCCAGTATCATCAAGATTGGGTGAAAAAATGTTTGCTGAGGTTTCAGGAAACTCGTAGTTTTTTGGAAGCTTGGCAACCCCTTTCAAGGAAAGTGATTCTCGTCAGTCGCTGCTTGGGGCTACTTCAAAAGGACACCAACCATAGCGATAGAACTTGGAACTACATTATTGTGCCAAGTTTCAAAGAGCTAGCACAAACCGTGTTTGATTTAGAGTTCCAAATACTTGTATCCATATAGGAGAAAACAGATTGAAACCTAAACATGAAAATGGTTACTGCAAAGGAACGGTTTAACCTAGAAGAACGAAATTTGGTGAGCCAAGTGGGATTGGTGTACTGATCATTACCTGCCAGTATCATCAAGATTGGGTGAAAAAATGTTTGCTGAGATTTCAGGAAACTCGTAGTTTCTTGGAAGCTTGGCAACCCCTTTCAATGAAAGTGATTCTCGTCAGTCTCTGCTTGGGGCTACTTCGATAGGACTCTAACCATAGCGATAGAACTTGGAACTACATTATTGTGAAAAGTTTCAAAGAGCTAGCACAAACCGTGTTTGATTTAGAGTTCCCACTACTTGTATCCATATAGGAGAAAACAGAGTGAAACCTAAACATGAAAACGGTTACTGCAAAGGAACGGTTTAACCTAGAAGAACGAAATTTGGTGAGCGAAGTGGGATTGGTGTACTGATCATTACCTCCCAGTATCATCAGGATTGGGTGAAAAAATGTTTGCTGAGATTTCAGGAAACTCGTAGTTTTTTGGAAGCTTGGCAACCCCTTTCAATGAAAGTGATTCTCATCAGTCTCTGCTTGGGGCTACTGCAGTAGGACACAAACAATAGCGAAAGAAGTTGGAACTGCATTATTGTGCCAAGTTTCAAAGAGCTAGCACAAACCGTGTTTGATTTAGAGTTCCAACTACATGTATCCATATAGGAGAAAACAGAGTGAAACCTAAACATGAAAACGGTTACTGCAAAGGAACGGTTTAACCTAGAAGAACGAAATTTGGTGAGCCAAGTGGGATTGGTGTACTGATCATTACCTGCCAGTATGATCAAGATTGGGTGACAAAATGTTTGCTGAGATTTCCGGAAACTCGTAGTTTTTTGGAAGCTTGGCAACCCCTTTCAATGAAAGTGATTCTCGTCAATCTCTGCTTGGGGCTACTTCAATGGGACACCAACCATAGCGATAGAACTTGGAACTACATTATTGTGCCAAGGTTCAAAGAGCTAGCACAAACCGTGTTTGATTTAGAGTTCCATCTACTTGTATCCATATAGGAGAAAACCGAGTGAAACCTAAACATGAAAACGGTTACTGCAAAGGAACGGTTTAACCTAGAAGAACGAAATTTGGTGAGCCAAGTGTAATTGGTGTACTGATCATTACCTGCCAGTATCATCAAGATTGGGTGAAAAAATGTTTGCTGAGATTTCAGGAAACTCGTAGTTTTTTGGAAGCTTTGCAACCCCTTTCAATGAATCTGATTCTCGTCAGTCTCTGCTTGGGGCTAATTCAATAGGACACCAACCATAGTGATAGAACTTGGAACTACATTATTGTGCCAAGTTTCAAAGAGCTAGCACAAACCGTGTTTGATTTAGAGTTCCAACTACATGTATCCATATAGGAGAAAACAGAGTGAAACCTAAACATGAAAACGGTTACTGCAAAGGAACGGTTTAACCTAGAAGAACGAAATTTGGTGAGCCAAGTGGGATTGGTGTACTGATCATTACCTGCCAGTATGATCAAGATTGGGTGAAAAAATATTTGCTGAGATTTCAGGAAACTCGTAGTTTTTTGGAAGCTTGGCAACCCCTTTCAATGAAAGTGATTCTCGTCAGTCTCTGCTTGGGGCTACTTCGATAGGACACCAACCATAGCGATAGAACTTGGAACTACATTATTGTGCCAAGGTTCAAAGAGCTAGCACAAACCGTGTTTGATTTAGAGTTCCAACTACGTGTATCCATATAGGAGAAAACAGAGTGAAACCTAAACATGAAAACGGTTACTGCAAAGGAACGGTTTAACCTAGAAGAACAAAATTTGGTGAGCCAAGTGGGATTGGTGTACTGATCATTACCTGCCAGTATCATCAAGATTGGGTGAAAAAATGTTTGCTGAGATTTCCGGAAACTCGTAGTTTTTTGGAAGCTTGGCAACCCCTTTCAATGAAAGTGATTCTCGTCAGTCTCTGCTTGGGGCTACTTCAATGGGACACCAACCATAGCGATAGAACTTGGAACTACATTATTGTGCCAAGTTTCAAAGAGCTAGCACAAACCGTGTTTGATTTAGAGTTCCAACTACTTGTATCCATATAGGAGAAAACAGAGTGAAACCTAAACATGAAAACGGTTACTGCAAAGGAACGGTTTAACCTAGAAGAACGAAATTTGGTGAGCCAAGTGGGATTGGTGTACTGATCATTACCTGCAAGTATCATCAAGATTGGGTGAAAAAATGTTTGCTGAGGTTTCAGGAAACTCGTAGTTTTTTGGAAGCTTGGCAACCCCTTTCAAGGAAAGTGATTCTCGTCAGTCTGTGCTTGGGGCTACTTCGATAGGACACCAACCATAGCGATAGAACTTGGAACTATATTATTGTGCCAAGTTTCAAAGATCTAGCACAAACCGTGTTTGATTTTGAGTTCCAACTACATGTATCCATGTAGGAGAAAACAGAGTGAAACCTAAATATGAAAACGGTTACTGCAAAGGAACGGTTTAACCTAGAAGAACGAAATTTGGTGAGCCAAGTGGGATTGGTGTACTGATCATTACTGGCCAGTATCATCAAGATTGGGTGAAAAAATGTTTGCTGAGATTTTATGAAACTCGTAGTTTTTGGAAGCTTGGCAACCCCTTTCAATGAAAGTGATTCTCGTCAGTCTCTGCTTGGAGCTACTTCAATAGGACACCAACCATAGCGATAGAACTTGGAACTACATTATTGTGCCAAGTTTCAAAGAGCTAGCACAAACCGTGTTTGATTTAGAGTTCCAACTACATGTATCCATATAGGAGAAAACAGAGTGAAACCTAAACATGAAAACGGTTACTGCAAAGGAACGGTTTAACCTAGAAGATCGAAATTTGGTGAGCCAAGTGGGATTGGTGTACTGATCATTACCGGCCAGTATCATCAAGATTGGGTGAAAAATGTTTGCTGAGATTTCCGGAAACTCGTAGTTTTTTGGAAGCTTGGCAACCCCTTTCAATGAAAGTGATTCTCGTCAGTCTCTGCTTGGGGCTACTTCAATGGGACACCAACCATAGCGATAGAACTTGGAACTACATTATTGTGCCAAGTTTCAAAAAGCTAGCACAAACCGTGTTTGATTAAGAGTTCCAACTACTTGTATCCATATAGGAGAAAACCGAGTGAAACCTAAACATGAAAACGGTTACTGCAAAGGAAAGGTTTAACCTAGAAGAACGAAATTTGGTGAGCCAAGTGGGATTGGTGTACTGATCATTACCTGCCAGTATGATCAAGATTGGGTGAAAAAATGTTTGCTGAGATTTCCGGAAACTCGTAGTTTTTTGGAAGCTTGGCAACCCCTTTCAAGGAAAGTGATTCTCGTCAGTCGCTGCTTGGGGCTACTTCAATAGGACACCAACCATAGCGATAGAACTTGGAACTACATTATTGTGCCAAGTTTCAAAGAGCTAGCACAAACCGTGTTTGATTTAGAGTTCCAACTACTTGTATCCATATAGGAGAAAACAGAGTGAAACCTAAACATGAAAACGGTTACTGCAAAGGAACGGTTTAACCTAGAAGAACGAAATTTGGTGAGCCAAGTGGGATTGGTGTACTGATCATTACCTGCCAGTATCATCAAGATTGGGTGAAAAAATGTTTGCTGAGGTTTCAGGAAACTCGTAGTTTTTTGGAAGCTTGGCAACCCCTTTCAATGAAAGTGATTCTCGTCAGTCTCTGCTTGGGGCTACTTCGATAGGACACCAACCATAGCGATAGAACTTGGAACTATATTATTGTGCCAAGTTTCAAAGAGCTAGCACAAACCGTGTTTGATTTTGAGTTCCAACTACATGTATCCATATAGGAGAAAACAGAGTGAAACCTAAATATGAAAACGGTTACTGCAAAGGAACGGTTTAACCTAGAAGAACGAAATTTGGTGAGCCAAGTGGGATTGGTGTACTGATCATTACTGGCCAGTATCATCAAGATTGGGTCAAAAAATATTTGCTGAGATTTTATGAAACTCGTAGTTTTTGGAAGCTTGGCAACCCCTTTCAATGAAAGTGATTCTCGTCAGTCTCTGCTTGGAGCTACTTCAATAGGACAACAACCATAGCGATAGAACTTGGAACTACATTATTGTGCCAAGTTTCAAAGAGCTAGCACAAACCGTGTTTGATTTAGAGTTCCAACTACATGTATCCATATAGGAGAAAACAGAGTGAAACCTAAACATGAAAACGGTTACTGCAAAGGAACGGTTTAACCTAGAAGAACGAAATTTGGTGAGCCAAGTGGGATTGGTGTACTGATCATTACCGGCCAGTATCATCAAGATTGGGTGAAAAAATGTTTGCTGAGATTTCCGGAAACTCGTAGTTTTTTGGAAGCTTGGCAACCCCTTTCAATGAAAGTGATTCTCGTCAGTCTCTGCTTGGGGCTACTTCAATGGGACACCTACCATAGCGATAGAACTTGGAACTACATTATTGTGCCAAGTTTCAAAAAGCTAGCACAAACCGTGTTTGATTAAGAGTTCCAACTACTTGTATCCATATAGGAGAAAACCGAGTGAAACCTAAACATGAAAACGGTTACTGCAAAGGAAAGGTTTAACCTAGAAGAACGAAATTTGGTGAGCCAAGTGAGATTGGTGTACTGATCATTACCTGCCAGTATGATCAAGATTGGGTGAAAAAATGTTTGCTGAGATTTCCGGAAACTCGTAGTTTTTTGGAAGCTTGGCAACCCCTTTCAAGGAAAGTGATTCTCTTCAGTCTCTGCTTGGGGCTACTTCAATGGGACACCAACCATAGCGATAGAACTTGGAACTACATTATTGTGCCAAGTTTCAAAGAGCTAGCACAAACCGTGTTTGATTTAGAGTTCCAACTACTTGTATCCATATAGGAGAAAACAGAGTGAAACCTAAACATGAAAACGGTTACTGCAAAGGAACGGTTTAACCTAGAAGAACGAAATTTGGTGAGCCAAGTGGGATTGGTGTACTGATCATTACCTGCCAGTATCATCAAGATTGGGTGAAAAAATGTTTGCTGAGGTTTCAGGAAACTCGTAGTTTTTTGGAAGCTTGGCAACCCCTTTCAATGAAAGTGATTCTCGTCAGTCTCTGCTTGGGGCTACTTCGATAGGACACCAACCATAGCGATAGAACTTGGAACTATATTATTGTGCCAAGTTTCAAAGAGCTAGCACAAACCGTGTTTGATTTTGAGTTCCAACTACATGTATCCATATAGGAGAAAACAGAGTGAAACCTAAATATGAAAACGGTTACTGCAAAGGAACGGTTTAACCTAGAAGAACGAAATTTGGTGAGCCAAGTGGGATTGGTGTACTGATCATTACTGGCCAGTATCATCAAGATTGGGTCAAAAAATGTTTGCTGAGATTTTATGAAACTCGTAGTTTTTGGAAGCTTGGCAACCCCTTTCAATGAAAGTGATTCTCGTCAGTCTCTGCTTGGAGCTACTTCAATAGGACACAAACCATAGCGATAGAACTTGGAACTACATTATTGTGCCAAGTTTCAAAGAGCTAGCACAAACCGTGTTTGATTTAGAGTTCCAACTACATGTATCCATATAGGAGAAAACAGAGTGAAACCTAAACATGAAAACGGTTCCTGCAAAGGAACGGTTTAACCTAGAAGAACGAAATTTGGTGAGCCAAGTGGGATTGGTGTACTGATCATTACCGGCCAGTATCATCAAGATTGGGTGAAAAAATGTTTGCTGAGATTTCCGGAAACTCGTAGTTTTTTGGAAGCTTGGCAACCCCTTTCAATGAAAGTGATTCTCGTCAGTCTCTGCTTGGGGCTACTTCAATGGGACAACTACCATAGCGATAGAACTTGGAACTACATTATTGTGCCAAGTTTCAAAAAGCTAGCACAAACCGTGTTTGATTAAGAGTTCCAACTACTTGTATCCATATAGGAGAAAACCGAGTGAAACCTAAACATGAAAACGGTTACTGCAAAGGAAAGGTTTAACCTAGAAGAACGAAATTTGGTGAGCCAAGTGGGATTGGTGTACTGATCATTACCTGCCAGTATGATCAAGATTGGGTGAAAAAATGTTTGCTGAGATTTCCGGAAACTCGTAGTTTTTTGGAAGCTTGGCAACCCCTTTCAATGAAAGTGATTCTCGTCAGTCGCTGCTTGGGGCTACTTCAATAGGACACCAACCATAGCGATAGAACTTGGAACTACATTATTGTGCCAAGTTTCAAAGAGCTAGCACAAACCGTGTTTGATTTAGAGTTCCAACTACTTGTATCCATATAGGAGAAAACAGATTGAAACCTAAACATGAAAATGGTTACTGCAAAGGAACGGTTTAACCTAGAAGAACGAAATTTGGTGAGCCAAGTGGGATTGGTGGACTGATCATTACCTGCCAGTATCATCAAGATTGGGTGAAAAAATGTTTGCTGAGATTTCAGGAAACTCGTAGTTTCTTGGAAGCTTGGCAACCCCTTTCAATGAAAGTGATTCTCGTCAGTCTCTGCTTGGGGCTACTTCGATAGGACTCCAACCATAGCGATAGAACTTGGAACTACCTTATTGTGAAAAGTTTCAAAGAGCTAGCCCAAACCGTGTTTGATTTAGAGTTCCCACTACTTGTATCCACATAATAGAAAACAGAGTGAAACCTAAACATGAAAACGGTTACTGCAAAGGAACGGTTTAACCTAGAAGAACGTAATTTGGTGAGCGAAGTGGGATTGGTGTACTGATCATTACCTGCCAGTATCATCAGGATTGGGTGAAAAAATGTTTGCTGAGATTTCAGGAAACTCGTAGTTTTTGGAAGCTTGGCAACCCCTTTCAATGAAAGTGATTCTCGTCAGTCTCTGCTTGGGACTACTGCAGTAGGACACAAACAATAGCGAAAGAAGTTGGAACTGCATTATTGTGCCAAGTTTCAAAGAGCTAGCACAAACCGTGTTTGATTTAGAGTTCCAACTACATGTATCCATATAGGAGAAAACAGAGTGAAACCTAAACATGAAAACGGTTACTGCAAAGGAACGGTTTAACCTAGAAGAACGAAATTTGGTGAGCCAAGTGGGATTAGTGTACTGATCATTACCTGCCAGTATGATCAAGATTGGGTGAAAAAATGTTTGCTGAGATTTCCGGAAACTCGTAGTTTTTTGGAAGCTTGGCAACCCCTTTCAATGAAAGTGATTCTCGTCAATCTCTGCTTGTGGCTACTTCAATGGGACACCAACCATAGCGATAGAACTTAGAACTACATTATTGTGCCACGTTTCAAAGAGCTAGCACAAACCGTGTTTGATTTAGAGTTCCAACTACATGTATCCATATAGGAGAAAACAGAGTGAAACCTAAACATGAAAACGGTTACTGCAAAGGAACGGTTTAACCTAGAAGAACAAAATTTGGTGAGCCAAGTGGGATTGGTGTACTGATCATTACCTGCCAGTATCATCAAGATTGGGTGAAGAAATGTTTGCTGAGATTTCCGGAAACTCGTAGTTTTTTGGAAGCTTGGCAACCCCTTTCAATGAAAGTAATTCTCGTCAGTCTCTGCTTGGGGCTACTTCAATGGGACACCAACCATAGCGATAGATCTTGGAACTACATTATTGTGCCAAGTTTCAAAGAGCTAGCACAAACCGTGTTTGATTTAGAGTTCCAACTACTTGTATCCATATAGGAGAAAACCGAGTGAAAACTAAACATGAAAACGGTTACTGCAAAGGAACGGTTTAACCTAGAAGAACGAAATTTGGTGAGCCAAGTGGGATTGGTGTACTGATCATTACCTGCCAGTATCATCAAGATTGGGTGAAAAAATGTTTGCTGAGATTTCAGGAAACTCGTAGTTTTTTGGAAGCTTGGCAACCTCTTTCTTTGAAAGTGATTCTCGTCAGTCTCTGCTTGGGGCTACTGCAGTATTACACAAACAATAGCGAAAGAACTTGGAACTGCATTATTGTGCCAAGTTTCAAAGAGCTAGAACAAACCGTGTTTGATTTAGAGTTCCAACTACATGTATCCATATAGGAGAAAACAGAGTGAAACCTAAACATGAAAACGGTTACTGCAAAGGAACGGTTTAACCAAGAAGAACGAAATTTGGTGAGCCAAGTGGGATTGGTGTACTGATCATTACCTGCCAGTATCATCAAATTGGGTGAAAAAATGTTTGCTGAGGTTTCAGGAAACTCGTAGTTTTTTGGAAGCTTGGCAACCCCTTTCAATGAAAGTGATTCTCGTCAGTCTCTGCTTGGGGCTACTTCTATAGGACACCAACCATAGCGATAGAACTTGGAACTACATTTTTGTGCCAAGTTTCAAAGAGCTAGCACAAACCGTGTTTGATTTAGAGTTCCAACTACATGTATCCATATAGGAGAAAACAAAGTGAAACCTAAACATGAAAACGGTTACTGCAAAGGAACGGTTTAACCTAGAAGAACGAAATTTGGTGAGCCAAGTGGTATTGGTGTACTGATCATTACCTGCCAGTATCATCAGGATTGGGTGAATAAATGTTTGCTGAGATTTCAGGAAACTCGTAGTTTTTTGGAAGCTTGGCAACCCCTTTCAATGAAAGTGATTCTCGTCAGTCTCTGCTTGGGGCTACTTCGATAGGACACCAACCATAGCGATAGAACTTGGAACTACATTATTGTGCCAAGTTTCAAAGAGCTAGCACAAACCGTGTTTGATATAGAGGTCCAACTACGTGTATCCATATAGGACAAAACAGAGTGAAACCTAAACATGAAAACGGTTACTGAAAAGGAACGGTTTAACCTACAAGAACGAAATTTGGTGAGCCAAGTGGGATTGGTGTACTGATCATTCCCTGCTAGTATCATCAAGATTGGGTGAAAAAATGTTTGCTGAGATTTCAGGAAACTCGTAGTTTTTTGGAAGCTTGGCAACCCTTTTCAATGAAAGTGATTCTCCTCAGTCTCTCCTTGGGGCTACTTCAATAGGACACAAACCATAGGGATAGAACTTGGAACTACATTATTGTGCCAAGTTTCAAAGAGCTAGCACAAACCGTGTTTGATTTAGAGTTCCAACTATATGTATCCATATAGGAGAAAACAGAGTGAAACCTAAACATGAAAATGGTTATTGCAAAGGAACGGTTTAACCTAGAAGAACGAAATTTGGTGAGCCAAGTGGCATTGGTGTACTGATCATTACTGGCCAGTATCATCAAGATTGGGTGAAAAAATGTGTGCTGAGATTTTATGAAACTCGTAGTTTTTGGAAGCTTGGCAACCCCTTTCAATGAAAGTGATTCTCCTCAGTCTCTGCTTGGGGCTACTTCAATAGGACACCAACCATAGCGATAGAACTTGGAACTACATTATTGTGCCAAGTTTCAAAGAGCTAGCACAAACCGTGTTTGATTTAGAGTTCCAACTACGTGTATCCATATAGGAGAAAACAGAGTGAAACCTAAACATGAAAACGGTTACTGCAAAGGAACGGTTTAACCTAGAAGAACGAAATTTGGTGAGCCAAGTGGGATTGGTGTACTGATCATTACCTGCAAGTATCATCAAGATTGGGTGCAAAAATGTTTGCTGAGATTTCAGGAAACTCATAGTTTTTTGGAAGCTTGGCAACCCCTTTCAATGAAAGGGATTCTCGTCAGTCTCTGCTTCGGGCTACTTCAATAGGACACAAACCATAGCGATAGAACTTGGAACTACATTATTGTGCCAAGTTTCAAAGAGCTAGCACAAACCATGTTTGATTTAGAATTCCAACTACATGTTTCCATATAGGAGAAAACCGAGTGAATCCTAAACATGAAAACGGTTACAGCAAAGGAACGGTTTAACCTAGAAGAACGAAATTTGGTGAGCCAAGTGGGATTGGTGTACTGATCATTACTGGCCAGTATCATCAAGATTGGGTGAAAAAATGTTTGCTGAGATTTTATGAAACTCGTAGTTTTTGGAAGCTTGGCAACCCCTTTCAATGAAAGTGATTCTCGTCAGTCTCTGCTTGGAGCTACTTCAATAGGACACCAACCATAGCGATAGAACTTGGAACTACATTATTGTGCCAAGTTTCAAAGAGCTAGCACAAACCGTGTTTGATTTAGAGTTCCAACTACTTGTATCCATATAGGAGAAAACCGAGTGAAACCTAAACATGAAAACGGTTACTGCAAAGGAAAGGTTTAACCTAGAAGAACGAAATTTGGTGAGCCAAGTGGGATTGGTGTACTGATCATTACCTGCCAGTATGATCAAGATTGGGTGAAAAAATGTTTGCTGAGATTTCCGGAAACTCGTAGTTTTTTGGAAGCTTGGCAACCCCTTTCAAGGAAAGTGATTCTCGTCAGTCGCTGCTTGGGGCTACTTCAATAGGACACCAACCATAGCGATAGAACTTGGAACTACATTATTGTGCCAAGTTTCAAAGAGCTAGCACAAACCGTGTTTGATTTAGAGTTCCAACTACTTGTATCCATATAGGAGAAAACAGATTGAAACCTAAACATGAAAATGGTTACTGCAAAGGAACGGTTTAACCTAGAAGAACGAAATTTGGTGAGCCAAGTGGGATTGGTGTACTGATCATTACCTGCCAGTATCATCAAGATTGGGTGAAAAAATGTTTGCTGAGATTTCAGGAAACTCGTAGTTTCTTGGAAGCTTGGCAACCCCTTTCAATGAAAGTGATTCTCGTCAGTCTCTGCTTGGGGCTACTTCGATAGGACTCCAACCATAGCGATAGAACTTGGAAATACATTATTGTGAAAAGTTTCAAAGAGCTAGCACAAACCGTGTTTGATTTAGAGTTCCCACTACTTGTATCCATATAGGAGAAAACAGAGTGAAACCTAAACATGAAAACGGTTACTGCAAAGGAACGGTTTAACCTAGAAGAACGAAATTTGGTGAGCGAAGTGGGATTGGTGTACTGATCATTACCTGCCAGTATCATCAGGATTGGGTGAAAAAATGTTTGCTGAGATTTCAGGAAACTCGTAGTTTTTTGGAAGCTTGGCAACCCCTTTCAATGAAAGTGATTCTCGTCAGTCTCTGCTTGGGGCTACTGCAGTAGGACACAAACAATAGCGAAAGAAGTTGGAACTGCATTATTGTGCCAAGTTTCAAAGAGCTAGCACAAACCGTGTTTGATTTAGAGTTCCAACTACATGTATCCATATAGGAGAAAACAGAGTGAAACCTAAACATGAAAACGGTTACTGCAAAGGAACGGTTTAACCTAGAAGAACGAAATTTGGTGAGCCAAGTGGGATTGGTGTACTGATCATTACCTGCCAGTATCATCAAGATTGGGTGAAAAAATATTTGCTGAGATTTCAGGAAACTCGTAGTTTTTTGGAAGCTTGGCAACCCCTTTCAATGAAAGTGATTCTCGTCAGTCTCTGCTTGGGGCTACTTCGATAGGACACCAACCATAGCGATAGAACTTAGAACTTCATTATTGTGCCAAGTTTCAAAGAGCTAGCACAAACCGTGTTTGATTTAGAGTTCCAACTACATGTATCCATATAGGAGAAAACAGAGTGAAACCTAAACATGAAAACGGTTACTGCAAAGGAACGGTTTAACCTAGAAGAACAAAATTTGGTGAGCCATGTGGGATTGGTGTACTGATCATTACCTGCCAGTATCATCAAGATTGGGTGAAGAAATGTTTGCTGAGATTTCCGGAAACTCGTAGTTTTTTGGAAGCTTGGCAACCCCTTTCAATGAAAGTGATTCTCGTCAGTCTCTGCTTGGGGCTACTTCAATGGGACACCAACCATAGCGATAGAACTTGGAACTACATTATTGTGCCAAGTTTCAAAGAGCTAGCACAAACCGTGTTTGATTTAGAGTTCCAACTACTTGTATCCATATAGGAGAAAACAGAGTGAAACCTAAACATGAAAACGGTTACTGCAAAGGAACGGTTTAACCTAGAAGAACGAAATTTGGTGAGCCAAGTGGGATTGGTGTACTGATCATTACCTGCCAGTATCATCAAGATTGGGTGAAAAAATGTTTGCTGAGGTTTCAGGAAACTCGTAGTTTTTTGGAAGCTTGGCAACCCCTTTCAATGAAAGGTGATTCTCGTCAGTCTCTGCTTGGGGCTACTTCGATAGGACACCAACCATAGCGATAGAACTTGGAACTATATTATTGTGCCAAGTTTCAAAGAGCTAGCACAAACCGTGTTTGATTTTGAGTTCCAACTACATGTATCCATATAGGAGAAAACAGAGTGAAACCTAAATATGAAAACGGTTACTGCAAAGGAACGGTTTAACCTAGAAGAACGAAATTTGGTGAGCCAAGTGGGATTGGTGTACTGATCATTACTGGCCAGTATCATCAAGATTGGGTCAAAAAATATTTGCTGAGATTTTATGAAACTCGTAGTTTTGGAAGCTTGGCAACCCCTTTCAATGAAAGTGATTCTCGTCAGTCTCTGCTTGGAGCTACTTCAATAGGACAACAACCATAGCGATAGAACTTGGAACTACATTATTGTGCCAAGTTTCAAAGAGCTAGCACAAACCGTGTTTGATTTAGAGTTCCAACTACATGTATCCATATAGGAGAAAACATGAGTGAAACCTAAACATGAAACGGTTACTGCAAAGGAACGGTTTAACCTAGAAGAACGAAATTTGGTGAGCCAAGTGGGATTGGTGTACTGATCATTACCGGCCAGTATCATCAAGATTGGGTGAAAAAATGTTTGCTGAGATTTCCGGAAACTCGGTAGTTTTTTGGAAGCTTGGCAACCCCTTTCAATGAAAGTGATTCTCGTCAGTCTCTGCTTGGGGCTACTTCAATGGGACACCTACCATAGCCGTAGAACTTGGAACTACATTATTGTGCCAAGTTTCAAAAAGCTAGCACAAACCGTGTTTGATTAAGAGTTCCAACTACTTGTATCCATATAGGAGAAAACCGAGTGAAACCTAAACATGAAAACGATTACTGCAAAGGAAAGGTTTAACCTAGAAGAACGAAATTTGGTGAGCCAAGTGGGATTGGTGTACTGATCATTACCTGCCAGTATCATCAAGTTTGGTGAAAAAATGGTTTGCTGAGATTTCCGGAAACTCGTAGTTTTTTGGAAGCTTGGCAACCCCTTTCAAGGAAAGTGATTCTCTTCAGTCTCTGCTTGGGGCTACTTCAATGGGACACCAACCATAGCGATAGAACTTGGAACTACATTATTGTGCCAAGTTTCAAAGAGCTAGCACAAACCGTGTTTGATTTAGAGTTCCAACTACTTGTATCCATATAGGAGAAAACAGAGTGAAACCTAAACATGAAAACGGTTACTGCAAAGGAACGGTTTAACCTAGAAGAACGAAATTTGGTGAGCCAAGTGGGATTGGTGTACTGATCATTACCTGCCAGTATCATCAAGATTGGGTGAAAAAATGTTTGCTGAGGTTTCAGGAAACTCGTAGTTTTTTGGAAGCTTGGCAACCCCTTTCAATGAAAGTGATTCTCGTCAGTCTCTGCTTGGGCTACTTCGATAGGACACCAACCATAGCGATAGAACTTGGAACTATATTATTGTGCCAAGTTTCAAAGAGCTAGCACAAACCGTGTTTGATTTTGAGTTCCAACTACATGTATCCATATAGGAGAAAACAGAGTGAAACCTAAATATGAAAACGGTTACTGCAAAGGAACGGTTTAACCTAGAAGAACGAAATTTGGTGAGCCAAGTGGGATTGGTGTACTGATCATTACTGGCCAGTATCATCAAGATTTGGGTCAAAAAATGTTTGCTGAGATTTTATGAAACTCGTAGTTTTTGGAAGCTTGGCAACCCCTTTCAATGAAAGTGATTCTCGTCAGTCTCTGCTTGGAGCTACTTCAATAGGACACAAACCATAGCGATAGAACTTGGAACTACATTATTGTGCCAAGTTTCAAAGAGCTAGCACAAACCGTGTTTGATTTAGAGTTCCAACTACATGTATCCATATAGGAGAAAACAGAGTGAAACCTAAACATGAAAACGGTTCCTGCAAAGGAACGGTTTAACCTAGAAGAAGAAATTTGGTGAGCCAAGTGGGATTGGTGTACTGATCATTAACGGCCAGTATCATCAAGATTGGGTGAAAAAATGTTTGCTGAGATTTCCGGCAACTCGTAGTTTTTTGGAAGCTTGGCAACCCCTTTCAATGAAAGTGATTCTCGTCAGTCGCTGCTTGGGGCTACTTCAATAGGACACCAACCATAGCGATAGAACTTGGAACTACATTATTGTGCCCAAGTTTCAAAGAGCTAGCACAAACCCGTGTTTGATTTAGAGTTCCAACTACTTGTATCCATATAGGAGAAAACAGATTGAAACCTAAACATGAAAATGGTTACTGCAAAGGAACGGTTTAACCTAGAAGAACGAAATTTGGTGAGCCAAGTGGGATTGGTGTACTGATCATTACCTGCCAGTATCATCAAGATTGGGTGAAAAAATGTTTGCTGAGATTTCAGGAAACTCGTAGTTTCTTGGAAGCTTGGCAACCCTTTCAATGAAAGTGATTCTCGTCAGTCTTGCCTTGGGGCTACTTCGATAGGACTCCAACCATAGCGATAGAACTTGGAACTACCTTATTGTGAAAAGTTTCAAAGAGCTAGCCCAAACCGTGTTTGATTTAGAGTTCCCACTACTTGTATCCACATAATAGAAAACAGAGTGAAACCTAAACATGAAAACGGTTACTGCAAAGGAACGGTTTAACCTAGAAGAACGTAATTTGGTGAGCGAAGTGGGATTGGTGTACTGATCATTACCTGCCAGTATCATCAGGATTGGGTGAAAAAATGTTTGCTGAGATTTCAGGAAACTCGTAGTTTTTTGGAAGCTTGGCAACCCCTTTCAATGAAAGTGATTCTCGTCAGTCTCTGCTTGGGACTACTGCAGTAGGACACAAACAATAGCGAAAGAAGTTGGAACTGCATTATTGTGCCAAGTTTCAAAGAGCTAGCACAAACCGTGTTTGATTTAGAGTTCCAACTACATGTATCCATATAGGAGAAAACAGAGTGAAACTAAACATGAAAACGTTACTGCAAAGGAACGGTTTAACCTAGAAGAACGAAATTTGGTGAGCCAAGTGGGATTAGTGTACTGATCATTAACCTGCCAGTATGATCAAGATTGGGTGAAAAAATGTTTGCTGAGATTTCCGGAAACTCGTAGTTTTTTGGAAGCTTGGCAACCCTTTCAATGAAAGTGATTCTCGTCAATCTCTGCTTGGGGCTACTTCAATGGGACACCAACCATAGCGATAGAACTTAGAACTACATTATTGTGCCACGTTTCAAAGAGCTAGCACAAACCGTGTTTGATTTAGAGTTCCAACTACATGTATCCATATAGGAGAAAACAGAGTGAAACCTAAACATGAAAACGGTTACTGCAAAGGAACGGTTTAACCTAGAAGAACAAAATTTGGTGAGCCAAGTGGGATTGGTGTACTGATCATTACCTGCCAGTATCATCAAGATTGGGTGAAGAAATGTTTGCTGAGATTTCCGGAAACTCGTATGTTTTTGGAAGCTTGGCAACCCCTTTCAATGAAAGTAATTCTCGTCAGTCCTCTGCTTGGGGCTACTTCAATGGGACACCAACCATAGCGATAGAACTTGGAACTACATTATTGTGCCAAGTTTCAAAGAGCTAGCACAAACCGTGTTTGATTTAGAGTTCCAACTACTTGTATCCATATAGGAGAAAACCGAGTGAAAACTAAACATGAAAACGGTTACTGCAAAGGAACGGTTTAACCTAGAAGAACGAAATTTGGTGAGCCAAGTGGGATTGGTGTACTGATCATTACCTGCCAGTATCATCAAGATTGGGTGAAAAAATGTTTGCTGAGATTTCAGGAAACTCGTAGTTTTTTGGAAGCTTGGCACCTCTTTCTTTGAAAGTGATTCTCGTCAGTCTCTGCTTGGGCTACTGCTGTATTACCACAAACAATAGCGAAAGAACTTGGAACTGCATTATTGTGCCAAGTTTCAAAGAGCTAGAACAAACCGTGTTTGATTTAGAGTTCCAACTACATGTATCCATATAGGAGAAAACAGAGTGAAACCTAAACATGAAAACGGTTACTGCAAAGGAACGGTTTAACCAAGAAGAACGAAATTTGGTGAGCCAAGTGGGATTGGTGTACTGATCATTACCTGCCAGTATCATCAAATTGGGTGAAAAAATGTTTGCTGAGGTTTCAGGAAACTCGTAGTTTTTTGGAAGCTTGGCAACCCCTTTCAATGAAAGTGATTCTCGTCAGTCTCTGCTTGGGCTACTTCAATAGGACCACCAACCATAGCGATAGAACTTGGAACTACATTTTTGTGCCAAGTTTCAAAGAGCTAGCACAAACCGTGTTTGATTTAGAGTTCCAACTACATGTATCCATATAGGAGAAAACAAAGTGAAACCTAAACATGAAAACGGTTCCTGCAAAGGAACGGTTTAACCTAGAAGAACGAAATTTGGTGAGCCAAGTGGTATTGGTGTACTGATCATTACCTGCCAGTATCATCAGGATTGGGTGAAAAAATGTTTGCTGAGATTTCAGGAAACTCGTAGTTTTTTGGAAGCTTGGCAACCCCTTTCAATGAAAGTGATTCTCGTCAGTCTCTGCTTGGGGCTACTGCAATAGGACACAAACAATATTGAAAGAACTTGGAACTGCATTATTGTGCCAAGTTTCAAAGAGCTAGCACAAACCGTGTTTGATTTAGAGTTCCAACTACATGTATCCATATAGGAGAAAACAGAGTGAAACCTAAACATGAAAACGGTTACTGCAAAGGAACGGTTTAACCTAGAAGAACGAACTTTGGTGAGCCAAGTGGTATTGGTGTACTGATCATTACCTGCCAGTATCATCAGGATTGGGTGAAAAAATGTTTGCTGAGATTTCAGGAAACTCGTAGTTTTTTGGAAGCTTGGCAACCCCTTTCAATGAAAGGGATTCTCGTCAGTCTCTGCTTGGGGCTACTGCAATAGGACACAAACAATATTGAAAGAACTTGGAACTGCATTATTGTGCCAAGTTTCAAAGAGCTAGCACAAACCGTGTTTGATTTAGAGTTCCAACTACATGTATCCATATAGGAGAAAACAGAGTGAAACCTAAACATGAAAACGGTTTCTGCAAAGGAACGGTTTAACCAAGAAGAACGAAATTTGGTGAGCCAAGTGGGATTGGTGTCATGATCATTACCTGCCAGTATCATCAAGATTGGGTGAAAAAATGTTTGCTGAGATTTCAGGAAACTCGTAGTTTTTTGGAAGCTTGGCAACCCCTTTCAATGAAAGTGATTCTCGTCAGTCTCTGCTTGGGGCTACTTCAATAGGACAAAAACCATAGCGATAGAACTTGGAACTACATTATTGTGCCAAGTTTCAAAGAGCTAGCACAAACCGTGTTTGATTTAGAGTTCCAACTACATGTATCCATATAGGAGAAAACAGAGTGAAACCTAAACATGAAAACGGTTACTGCAAAGGAACGGTTTAACCTAGAAGAACGAAATTTGGTGAGCCAAGTGGCATTGGTGTACTGATCATTACTGGCCAGTATCATCCAGATTGGGTGAAAAAATGTTTGCTGAGATTTTATGAAACTCGTAGTTTTTGGAAGCTTGGCAACCCCTTTCAATGAAAGTGATTCTCCTCAGTCTCTGCTTGGGGCTACTTCAATAGGACACCAACCATAGCGATAGAACTTGGAACTACATTATTGTGCCTAGTTTCAAAGAGCTAGCACAAACCGTGTTTGATTTTGAGTTCCAACTACATGTATCCATATAGGAGATAACAGAGTGAAACCTAAACATGAAAACGGTTACTGCAAAGGAACGGTTTAACCTAGAAGAATGAAATTTGGTGAGCCAAGTGGGATTGGTGTACTGATCATTACCTGCCAGTATCATCAAGATTGGGTGAAAAAATGTTTGCTGAGATTTCAGGAAACTCGTAATTTTTTGGAAGCTTGGCAACCCCTTTCAATGAAAGTGATTCTCGTCAGTCTCTGCTTGGGGCTACTTCGATAGGACACCAACCATAGCGATAGAACTTGGAACTACATTATTGTGCCAAGTTTCAAAGAGCTAGCACAAACCGTGTTTGATTTAGAGTTCCAACTACGTGTATCCATATAGGAGAAAACAGAGTGAAACCTAAACATGAAAACGGTTACTGCAAAGGAACGGTTTAACCTAGAAGAACGAAATTTGGTGAGCCAAGTGGGATTGGTGTACTGATCATTACCTGCAAGTATCATCAAGATTGGGTGCAAAAATGTTTGCTGAGATTTCAGGAAACTCATAGTTTTTTGGAAGCTTGGCAACCCCTTTCAATGAAAGGGATTCTCGTCAGTCTCTGCTTCGGGCTACTTCAATAGGACACAAACCATAGCGATAGAACTTGGAACTACATTATTGTGCCAAGTTTCAAAGAGCTAGCACAAACCATGTTTGATTTAGAGTTCCAACTACATGTATCCATATGGGAGAAAACCGAGTGAAACCTAAACATGAAAACGGTTACTGCAAAGGAACGGTTTAACCTAGAAGATCGAAATTTGGTGAGCCAAGTGGGATTGGTGTACTGATCATTACCGGCCATTATCATCAAGATTGGGTGAAAATATATTTGCTGAGATTTCCGGAAACTCGTAGTTTTTTGGAAGCTTGGCAACCCCTTTCAATGAAAGTGATTCTCGTCAGTCTCTGCTTGGGGCTACTTCAATGGGACACCAACCATAGCGATAGAACTTGGAACTACATTATTGTGCCAAGTTTCAAAGAGCTAGCACAAACCGTGTTTGATTTAGAGTTCCAACTACATGTATCCATATAGGAGAAAACAGAGTGAATCCTAAACATGAAAACGGTTACTGCAAAGGAACGGTTTAACCTAGAAGAAAGAAATTTGGTGAGCCAAGTGGGATTGGTGTACTGATCATTACCTGCCAGTATCATCAGGATTGGGTGAAAAAATGTTTGCTGAGAATTCAGGAAACTCGTAGTTTTTTGGAAGCTTGGCAACCCCTTTCAATGAAAGTGATTCTCGTCAGTCTCTGCTTGGGGCTACTTCGATAGGACACCAACCATAGCGATAGAACTTGGAACTACATTATTGTGCCAAGTTTCAAAGAGCTAGCACAAACCGTGTTTGATTTTGAGTTCCAACTACATGTATCCATATAGGAGAAAACAGAGTGAAACCTAAATATGAAAACGGTTACTGCAAAGGAACGGTTTAACCTAGAAGAATGAAATTTGGTGAGCCAAGTGGGATTGGTGTACTGATCATTACCTGCCAGTATCATCAAGATTGGGTGAAAAAAATGTTTGCTGAGATTTCAGGAAACTCGTAATTTTTTGGAAGCTTGGCAACCCCTTTCAATGAAAGTGATTCTCGTCAGTCTCTGCTTGGGGCTACTTCGATAGGACAACAACCATAGCGATAGAACTTGGAACTACATTATTGTGCCAAGTTTCAAAGAGCTAGCACAAACCGTGTTTGATTTAGAGTTCCAACTACGTGTATCCATATAGGAGAAAACAGAGTGAAACCTAAACATGAAAACGGTTACTGCAAAGGAACGGTTTAACCTAGAAGAACGAAATTTGGTGAGCCAAGTGGGATTGGTGTACTGATCATTACCGGCCAGTATCATCAAGATTGGGTGAAAAAATGTTTGCTGAGATTTCCGGAAACTCGTAGTTTTTTGGAAGCTTGGCAACCCCTTTCAATGAAAGTGATTCTCGTCAGTCTCTGCTTGGGGCTACTTCAATGGGACACCAACCATAGCGATAGAACTTGGAACTACATTATTGTGCCAAGTTTCAAAGAGCTAGCACAAACCGTGTTTGATTTAGAGTTCCAACTACTTGTATCCATATTAGGAGAAAACCGAGTGAAACCTAAACATGAAAACGGTTACTGCAAGGAACGGTTTAACCTAGAAGAACGAAATTTGGTGAGCCAAGTGGGATTGGTGTACTGATCATTACCTGCCAGTATCATCAAGATTGGGTGAAAAAATGTTTGCTGAGGTTTCAGGAAACTCGTAGTTTTTGGAAGCTTGGCAACCCCTTTCAATGAAAGTGATTCTCGTCAGTCTCTGCTTGGGGCTACTTCGAAAGGACACCAACCATAGCGATAGAACTTGGAACTACATTATTGTGCCAAGGTTCAAAGAGCTAGCACACACCGTGTTTGATTTAGAGTTCCAACTACATGTATCTATATAGGAGAAAACAGAGTGAAACCTAAACATGAAAACCGTTACTGCAAAGGAACGGTTTAACCTACAAGAACGAAATGTGGTGAGCCAAGTGGGATTGGTGTAGTGATCATTACCGGCCTATATCATCAAGATTGGGTGAAAAAATGTTTGCTGAGATTTCCGGAAACTCGTAGTTTTTTGGAAGCTTGGCAACCCTTTCAATGAAAGTGATTCTCCTCAGTCTCTCCTTGGGGCTACTTCAATAGGACACAAACCATAGGGATAGAACTGGAACTACATTATTGTGCAAGTTTCAAAGAGCTAGCACAAACCGTGTTTGATTTAGAGTTCCAACTATATGTATCCATATAGGAGAAAACAGAGTGAACCTAAACATGAAAATGGTTATTGCAAAGGAACGGTTTAACCTAGAAGACGAAATTGGTGAGCCAAGTGGCATTGGTGTACTGATCATTACTGGCCAGTATCATCAAGATTGGGTGAAAAAATGTTTGCTGAGATTTTATGAAACTCGTAGTTTTTGGAAGCTTGGCAACCCCTTTCAATGAAAGAGATTCTCCTCAGTCTCTGCTTGGGGCTACTTCAATAGGACACCAACCATAGTGATAGAACTTGGAACTACATTATTGTGCCAAGTTTCAAAGAGCTAGCACAAACCGTGTTTGATTTTGAGTTCCAACTACATGTATCCATATAGGAGAAAACAGAGTGAATCCTAAATATGAAAACGGTTACTGCAAAGGAACGGTTTAACCTAGAAGAATGAAATTTGGTGAGCCAAGTGGGATTGGTGTACTGATCATTACCTGCAAGTATCATCAAGATTGGGTGAAAAAATGTTTGCTGAGATTTCAGGAAACTCGTAATTTTTTGGAAGCTTGGCAACCCCTTTCAATGAAAGTGATTCTCGTCAGTCTCTGCTTCGGGCTACTTCGATAGGACACCAACCATAGCGATAGAACTTGGAACTACATTATTGTGCCAAGTTTCAAAGAGCTAGCACAAACCGTGTTTGATTTAGAGTTCCAACTACGTGTATCCATATAGGAGAAAACAGAGTGAAACCTAAACATGAAAACGGTTACTGCAAAGGAACGGTTTAACCTAGAAGAACGAAATTTGGTGAGCCAAGTGGGATTGGTGTACTGATCATTACCTGCAAGTATCATCAAGATTGGGTGCAAAAATGTTTGCTGAGATTTCAGGAAACTCATAGTTTTTTGGAAGCTTGGCAACCCCTTTCAATGAAAGGGATTCTCGTCAGTCTCTGCTTCGGGCTACTTCAATAGGACACAAACCATAGCGATAGAACTTGGAACTACATTATTGTGCCAAGTTTCAAAGAGCTAGCACAAACCATGTTTGATTTAGAGTTCCAACTACATGTTTCCATATAGGAGAAAACCGAGTGAATCCTAAACATGAAAACGGTTACAGCAAAGGAACGGTTTAACCTAGAAGAACGAAATTTGGTGAGCCAAGTGGGATTGGTGTACTGATCATTACCAGCCAGTATCATCAAGATTGGGTGAAAAAATGTTTGCTGAGATTTCCGGAAACTCGTAGTTTTTTGGAAGATTGGCAACCCCTTTCAATGAAAGTGATTCTCGTCAGTCTCTGCTTGGGGCTACTTCAATGGGACACCAACCATAGCGATAGAACTTGGAACTACATTATTGTGCCAAGTTTCAAAGAGCTAGCACAAACCGTGTTTGATTTAGACTTCCAACTACATATATCCATATAGGAGAAAACAGAGTGAAACCTAAACATGAAAACGGTTACTGCAAAGGAACGGTTTAACCTAGAAGAACGAAATTTGGTGAGCCAAGTGGGATTGGTGTACTGATCATTACCTGCCAGTATCATCAAGATTGGGTGAAAAAATGTTTGCTGAGGTTTCAGGAAACTCGTAGTTTTTTGGAAGCTTGGCAACCCCTTTCAAGGAAAGTGATTCTCGTCAGTCGCTGCTTGGGGCTACTTCAAAAGGACACCAACCATAGCGATAGAACTTGGAACTACATTATTGTGCCAAGTTTCAAAGAGCTAGCACAAACCGTGTTTGATTTAGAGTTCCAACTACTTGTATCCATATAGGAGAAAACAGATTGAAACCTAAACATGAAAATGGTTACTGCAAAGGAACGGTTTAACCTAGAAGAACGAAATTTGGTGAGCCAAGTGGGATTGGTGTACTGATCATTACCTGCCAGTATCATCAAGATTGGGTGAAAAAATGTTTGCTGAGATTTCAGGAAACTCGTAGTTTCTTGGAAGCTTGGCAACCCCTTTCAATGAAAGTGATTCTCGTCAGTCTCTGCTTGGGGCTACTTCGATAGGACTCTAACCATAGCGATAGAACTTGGAACTACATTATTGTGAAAAGTTTCAAAGAGCTAGCACAAACCGTGTTTGATTTAGAGTTCCCACTACTTGTATCCATATAGGAGAAAACAGAGTGAAACCTAAACATGAAAACGGTTACTGCAAAGGAACGGTTTAACCTAGAAGAACGAAATTTGGTGAGCGAAGTGGGATTGGTGTACTGATCATTACCTGCCAGTATCATCAGGATTGGGTGAAAAAATGTTTGCTGAGATTTCAGGAAACTCGTAGTTTTTTGGAAGCTTGGCAACCCCTTTCAATGAAAGTGATTCTCGTCAGTCTCTGCTTGGGGCTACTGCAGTAGGACACAAACAATAGCGAAAGAAGTTGGAACTGCATTATTGTGCCAAGTTTCAAAGAGCTAGCACAAACCGTGTTTGATTTAGAGTTCCAACTACATGTATCCATATAGGAGAAAACAGAGTGAAACCTAAACATGAAAACGGT
>NW_027553127.1:0-46029 GCF_045843805.1 Urocitellus parryii
AAGTGGGATTGGTGTACTGATCATTAGCTGCCAGTATCATCAAAATTGGGTGAAAAAAATGTTTGCTGAGATTTCAGGAAACTGGTAGTTTTTTGGAAGCTTGGGAACCCCTTTCAATGAAAGTGATTCTCGTCAGTCTCTGCTTGGGGCTACTTCCATAGGACACAAACCATAGCGATAGAACTTGGAACTACATTATTTTGCCAAGATTCAAAGAGCTAGCACAAACCGTGTTTGATTTAGAGTTCCAACTACATGTATCCATATAGGAGAAAAACAGAGTGAAACCTAAACATCAAAACGGTTACTGCAAAGGAACGGTTTAACCTAGAAGAACGAAATTTGGTGAGCCAAGTGGGACTGGTGTACTGATCATTACCTGGAAGTATCATCAAGATTGGGTGAAAAAATGTTTGCTGAGATTTCAGGAAACTCGTAGTTTTTTGGAAGCTTGGCTAACCCTTCCCATGAATGTGATTCTCGTCAGTCTCTGCTTGGGGCTACTTCAATAGGACACAAACCATAGCGATAGAACTTGGAACTACATTATTGTGCCAAGTTTCAAAGAGCTAGCACAAACCGTGTTTGATTTAGAGTTCAACCTATATGTATCCATATAGGAGAATACAGAGTGCAACCTAAACATGTAAACGGTTACTGCAAAGGAACGGTTTAACCTAGAAGAACGAAATTTGGTGAGCCAAGTGGGATTGGTGTTGTGATCATTACCTGCAAGTATCATCAAGATTGGGTGAAAAAATGTTTGCTGAGATTTCAGGAAACTCGTAGTTTTTTGGAAGCTTGGCAACCCCTTTCAATGAAATTGATTCTCCTCAGTCTCTGCTTGGGGCAACTTCAATAGGACACAAACCATAGCGATAGAACTTGGAACTACATTATTGTGCCAAGTTTCAAAGAACTAGCACAAACCGTGTTTGATTTAGAGTTCCAACTACATGTATCCATATACGAGAAAACAGATTGAAACCTAAACATGAAATGGTTACTGCAAAGTAACGGTTTAACCTAGAAGAACGAAATTTGGTGAGCCAAGTGGGACTGGTGTACTGATCATTACCTGCAAGTATCATCAAGATTGGGTGAAAAAATGTTTGCTGAGATTTCAGGAAACTCGTAGTTTTTTGGAAGCTTGGCAACCCCTTCCAATGAATGTGATTCTCGTCAGTCTCTGCTTGGGGCTACTTCCATAGGACACAAACCATAGCGATAGAACTTGGAACTACATTATTGTGCCAAGTTTCAAAGAGCTAGCACAAACCGTGTTTGATTTAGAGTTCCAACTACATGTATCCATATAGGAGAAAACAGAGTGAAACCTAAACATGAAAACGGTTACTGCAAAGGAACGGTTTAACCTAGAAGAACGAAATTTGGTGAGCCAAGTGGGATTGGTGTACTGATCATTAGCTGCCAGTATCATCAAGATTGGGTGAAAAAAATGTTTGCTGAGATTTCAGGAAACTGGTAGTTTTTTGGAAGCTTGGGAACCCCTTCCAATGAATGTGATTCTCGTCAGTCTCTGCTTGGTTCTACTTCAATAGGACACAAACCATACCGATAGAACTTGGAACTACATTATTGTGCCAAGTTTCAAAGAGCTAGCACAAACCGTGTTTGTTTTAGAGTTCCAACTACATGTATCCATATAGGAGAAAACAGAGTGAAACCTAAACATGAAAACGGTTACTGCAAAGGAACGGTTTAACCTAGAAGAGCGAAATTTGGTGAGCCAAGTGGAACTGTTGTACTGATCATTACCTGCAAGTATCATCAAGATTGGGTGAAAAAATGTTTCCTGAGATTTCAGGAAACTCGTAGTTTTTGGAAGCTTATCAACCCCTTTCAATGAATGTGATTCTCGTCAGTCTCTGCTTGGGGCTACTTCAATAGGACACAAACCATAGCGATAGAACTTGGAACTACATTATTGTGCAAAGTTTCAAAGAACTAGCACAAACCGTGTTTGATTTAGAGTTCCAACTACATGTATCCATTTAGGAGAAAAGAGAGTGAAACCTAAACATGAAAATGGTTACTGCAAAGGAACGGTTTAACCTAGAAGAACGAAGTTTGGTGAGCCAAGTGGGACTGGTGTACTGATAATTACCTGCCAGTACCATCAAGATTGGGTGAAAAAATATTTGCTGAGATTTCAGGAAACTCGTAGTTTTTTGGAAACTTGGTAACCCCTTCCAATGAATGTGATTCTCGTCAGTCTCTGCTTGGGGCTACTTCAATAGGACACAAACCATAGCGATAGAAATTGGAACTACATTATTGTGCCAAGTTAAAAAGAGCTAGCACAAACCGTGTTTGATTTAGAGTTCCAAAAACATGTATCCATATAGGAGAAAACAGAGTGAAACCTAAACATGAAAACGGTTACTGCAAAGGAACGGTTTAACCTAGAGGAACGAAATTTGGTCAGCCAAGTGGAACTGGTGTACTGATCATTACCTGCAAGTATCATCAAGATTGGGTGAAAAAATGTTTGCTGAGATTTCAGGAAACTCGTAGTTTTTTGGAAGCTTGGCAACCCCTTCCAATGAATGTGATTCTCCTCAGTCTCTGCTTGGGGCTACTTCAATAGGACACAAACCATAGCGATAGAACTTGGAACTACATTATTGTGCCAAGTTTCAAAGAGCTAGCACAAACCGTGTTTGATTTAGAGTTCCAACTACACGCATCCATATAGGAGAAAACAGAGTGAAACCTAAACATGAAAACGGTTACTGCAAAGGAACGGTTTAACCTAGAAGAACGAAATTTGGTGAGCCAAGTGGGATTGGTGTACTGATCATTACCTGCCAGTACCATTAAGATTGGGTGAAAAAATGTTTGCTGAGATTTCAGGAAACTCGTAGTTTTTCGGAAGCTTGCAACCCCTTTCAATGAAAGTGATTCTCGTCAGTCTCTGCTTGGGGCTACTTCCATAGGACACAAACCATAGCGATAGAACTTGGAACTACATTATTGTGCCAAGATTCAAAGAGCTAGCACAAACCGTGTTTGATTTAGAGTTCCAACTACATGTATCCATATAGGAGAAAACAGAGTGAAACCTAAACATCAAAACGGTTACTGCAAAGGAACGGTTTAACCTACAAGAACGAAATTTGGTGAGCCAAGTGGGACTGGTGTACTGATCATTACCTGCAAGTATCATCAAGATTGGGTGAAAAAATGTTTGCTCAGATTTCAGGAAACTCGTAGTTTTATGGAAGCTTGGCTACCCCTTCCCATGAATGTGATTCTCGTCAGTCTCTGCTTGGGGCTACTTCAATAGGACACAAACCATAGCGATAGAACTTGGAACTACATTATTGTGCCAAGTTTCAAAGAGCTAGCACAAACCGTGTTTGATTTAGAGTTCCACCTACATGTATCCATATAGGAGAATACAGAGTGAAACCTAAACATGAAAACGGTTACTGCAAAGGAACGGTTTAACCTAGAAGAACGAAATTTGGTGAGCCAAGTGGGATTGGTGTACTGATCATTACCTGCCAGTACCATTAAGATTGGGTGAAAAAATGTTTGCTGAGATTTCAGGAAACTCGTAGTTTTTCGGAAGCTTGCAACCCCTTTCAATGAAAGTGATTCTCGTCAGTCTCTGCTTGGGGCTACTTCCATAGGACACAAACCATAGCGATAGAACTTGGAACTACATTATTGTGCCAAGATTCAAAGAGCTAGCACAAACCGTGTTTGATTTAGAGTTCCAACTACATGTATCCATATAGGAGAAAACAGAGTGAAACCTAAACATCAAAACGGTTACTGCAAAGGAACGGTTTAACCTAGAAGAACGAAATTTGGTGAGCCAAGTGGGACTGGTGTACTGATCGTTACCTGCAAGTATCATCAAGATTGGGTGAAAAAATGTTTGCTGAGATTTCAGGAAACTCGTAGTTTTATGGAAGCTTGGCTACCCCTTCCCATGAATGTGATTCTCGTCAGTCTCTGCTTGGGGCTACTTCAATAGGACACAAACCATAGCGATAGAACTTGGAACTACATTATTGTGCCAAGTTTCAAAGAGCTAGCACAAACCGTGTTTGATTTAGAGTTCCACCTACATGTATCCATATAGGAGAAAACAGAGTGAAACCTAAACATGAAAACGGTTACTGCAAAGGAATGGTTTAACCTAGAAGAACGAAATTTGGTGAGCCAAGTGGGATTGGTGTACTGATCATTACCTGCCAGTACCATTAAGATTGGGTGAAAAAATGTTTGCTGAGATTTCAGGAAACTCGTAGTTTTTCGGAAGCTTGCAACCCCTTTCAATGAAAGTGATTCTCGTCAGTCTCTGCTTGGGGCTACTTCCATAGGACACAAACCATAGCGATAGAACTTGGAACTACATTATTGTGCCAAGATTCAAAGAGCTAGCACAAACCGTGTTTGATTTAGAGTTCCAACTACATGTATCCGTATAGGAGAATACAGAGTGAAACCTAAACATCAAAACGGTTACTGCAAAGGAACGGTTTAACCTAGAAGAACGAAATTTGGTGAGCCAAGTGGGACTGGTGTACTGATCATTACCTTCAAGTATCATCAAGATTGGGTGAAAAAATGTTTGCTGAGATTTCAGGAAACTCGTAGTTTTTTGGAAGCTTTGAACCCCTTCCAATGAATGTGATTCTCGTCAGTCTCTGCTTGGGGCTACTTCCATAGGACACAAACCATAGCGATAGAACTTGGAACTACATTATTGTGCCAAGTTTCAAAGAGCTAGCACAAACCGTGTTTGATTTAGAGTTCCAACTACATGTATCCATATAGGAGAAAACAGAGTGAAACCTAAACATGAAAACGGTTACTGCAAAGGAACGGTTTAACCTAGAAGAACGAAATTTTGTGAGCCAAGTGGGATTGGTGTACTGATCATTAGCTGCCAGTATCATCAAAATTGGGTGAAAAAAATGTTTGCTGAGATTTCAGGAAACTGGTAGTTTTTTGGAAGCTTGGGAACCCCTTTCAATGAAAGTGATTCTCGTCAGTCTCTGCTTGGGGCTACTTCCATAGGACACAAACCATAGCGATAGAACTTGGAACTACATTATTTTGCCAAGATTCAAAGAGCTAGCACAAACCGTGTTTGATTTAGAGTTCCAACTACATGTATCCATATAGGAGAAAACAGAGTGAAACCTAAACATCAAAACGGTTACTGCAAAGGAACGGTTTAACCTAGAAGAACGAAATTTGGTGAGCCAAGTGGGACTGGTGTACTGATCATTACCTGGAAGTATCATCAAGATTGAGTGAAAAAATGTTTGCTGAGATTTCAGGAAACTCGTAGTTTTTTGGAAGCTTGGCTAACCCTTCCCATGAATGTGATTCTCGTCAGTCTCTGCTTGGGGCTACTTCAATAGGACACAAACCATAGCGATAGAACTTGGAACTACATTATTGTGCCAAGTTTCAAAGAGCTAGCACAAACCGTGTTTGATTTAGAGTTCAACCTATATGTATCCATATAGGAGAATACAGAGTGCAACCTAAACATGTAAACGGTTACTGCAAAGGAACGGTTTAACCTAGAAGAACGAAATTTGGTGAGCCAAGTGGGATTGGTGTTCTGATCATTACCTGCAAGTATCATCAAGATTGGGTGAAAAAATGTTTGCTGAGATTTCAGGAAACTCGTAGTTTTTTGGAAGCTTGGCAACCCCTTTCAATGAAATTGATTCTCCTCAGTCTCTGCTTGGGGCAACTTCAATAGGACACAAACCATAGCGATAGAACTTGGAACTACATTATTGTGCCAAGTTTCAAAGAACTAGCACAAACCGTGTTTGATTTAGAGTTCCAACTACATGTATCCATATACGAGAAAACAGATTGAAACCTAAACATGAAAATGGTTACTGCAAAGTAACGGTTTAACCTAGAAGAACGAAATTTGGTGAGCCAAGTGGGACTGGTGTACTGATCATTACCTGCAAGTATCATCAAGATTGGGTGAAAAAATGTTTGCTGAGATTTCAGGAAACTCGTAGTTTTTTGGAAGCTTGGCAACCCCTTCCAATGAATGTGATTCTCGTCAGTCTCTGCTTGGGGCTACTTCCATAGGACACAAACCATAGCGATAGAACTTGGAACTACATTATTGTGCCAAGTTTCAAAGAGCTAGCACAAACCGTGTTTGATTTAGAGTTCCAACTACATGTATCCATATAGGAGAAAACAGAGTGAAACCTAAACTTGAAAACGGTTACTGCAAAGGAACGGTTTAACCTAGAAGAACGAAATTTGGTGAGCCAAGTGGGATTGGTGTACTGATCATTAGCTGCCAGTATCATCAAGATTGGGTGAAAAAAATGTTTGCTGAGATTTCAGGAAACTGGTAGTTTTTTGGAAGCTTGGGAACCCCTTCCAATGAATGTGATTCTCGTCAGTCTCTGCTTGGGGCTACTTCAATAGGACACAAACCATACCGATAGAACTTGGAACTACATTATTGTGCCAAGTTTCAAAGAGCTAGCACAAACCGTGTTTGTTTTAGAGTTCCAACTACATGTATCCATATAGGAGAAAACAGAGTGAAACCTAAACATGAAAACGGTTACTGCAAAGGAACGGTTTAACCTAGAAGAGCGAAATTTGGTGAGCCAAGTGGAACTGTTGTACTGATCATTACCTGCAAGTATCATCAAGATTGGGTGAAAAAATGTTTCCTGAGATTTCAGGAAACTCGTAGTTTTTGGAAGCTTATCAACCCCTTTCAATGAATGTGATTCTCGTCAGTCTCTGCTTGGGGCTACTTCAATAGGACACAAACCATAGCGATAGAACTTGGAACTACATTATTGTGCCAAGTTTCAAAGAACTAGCACAAACCGTGTTTGATTTAGAGTTCCAACTACATGTATCCATTTAGGAGAAAAGAGAGTGAAACCTAAACATGAAAATGGTTACTGCAAAGGAACGGTTTAACCTAGAAGAACGAAGTTTGGTGAGCCAAGTGGGACTGGTGTACTGATAATTACCTGCCAGTACCATCAAGATTGGGTGAAAAAATATTTGCTGAGATTTCAGGAAACTCGTAGTTTTTTGGAAACTTGGTAACCCCTTCCAATGAATGTGATTCTCGTCAGTCTCTGCTTGGGGCTACTTCAATAGGACACAAACCATAGCGATAGAAATTGGAACTACATTATTGTGCCAAGTTAAAAAGAGCTAGCACAAACCGTGTTTGATTTAGAGTTCCAAAAACATGTATCCATATAGGACAAAACAGAGTGAAACCTAAACATGAAAACGGTTACTGCAAAGGAACGGTTTAACCTAGAGGAACGAAATTTGGTCAGCCAAGTGGAACTGGTGTACTGATCATTACCTGCAAGTATCATCAAGATTGGGTGAAAAAATGTTTGCTGAGATTTCAGGAAACTCGTAGTTTTTTGGAAGCTTGGCAACCCCTTCCAATGAATGTGATTCTCCTCAGTCTCTGCTTGGGGCTACTTCAATAGGACACAAACCATAGCGATAGAACTTGGAACTACATTATTGTGCCAAGTTTCAAAGAGCTAGCACAAACCGTGTTTGATTTAGAGTTCCAACTACACGCATCCATATAGGAGAAAACAGAGTGAAACCTAAACATGAAAACGGTTACTGCAAAGGAACGGTTTAACCTAGAAGAACGAAATTTGGTGAGCCAAGTGGCATTGGTGTACTGATCATTACCTGCCAGTACCATTAAGATTGGGTGAAAAAATGTTTGCTGAGATTTCAGGAAACTCGTAGTTTTTCGGAAGCTTGCAACCCCTTTCAATGAAAGTGATTCTCGTCAGTCTCTGCTTGGGGCTACTTCCATAGGACACAAACCATAGCGATAGAACTTGGAACTACATTATTGTGCCAAGATTCAAAGAGCTAGCACAAACCGTGTTTGATTTAGAGTTCCAACTACATGTATCCATATAGGAGAAAACAGAGTGAAACCTAAACATCAAAACGGTTACTGCAAAGGAACGGTTTAACCTACAAGAACGAAATTTGGTGAGCCAAGTGGGACTGGTGTACTGATCATTACCTGCAAGTATCATCAAGATTGGGTGAAAAAATGTTTGCTCAGATTTCAGGAAACTCGTAGTTTTATGGAAGCTTGGCTACCCCTTCCCATGAATGTGATTCTCGTCAGTCTCTGCTTGGGGCTACTTCAATAGGACACAAACCATAGCGATAGAACTTGGAACTACATTATTGTGCCAAGTTTCAAAGAGCTAGCACAAACCGTGTTTGATTTAGAGTTCCACCTACATGTATCCATATAGGAGAATACAGAGTGAAACCTAAACATGAAAACGGTTACTGCAAAGGAACGGTTTAACCTAGAAGAACGAAATTTGGTGAGCCAAGTGGGATTGGTGTACTTATCATTACCTGCCAGTATCATCAAGATTGGGTGAAAAAATGTTTGCTGAGATTTCAGGAAACTCGTAGTTTTTTGGAAGCTTGGCAACCCCTTTCAATGAATGTGATTCTCGTCAGTCTCTGCTTGGGGCTACTTCAATAGGACACAAACCATAGCGATAGAACTTGGAAGTACATTATTGTGCCAAGTTTCAAAGAGCTAGCACAAACCGTGCTTGATTTAGATTTCCAACTACATGTATCCATATAGGAGAAAACAGAGTGAAACCTAAACATGAAAACGGTTACTGCAAAGGAACGGTTTAACCTACAAGAACGAAATTTGGTGAGCCAAGTGGGACTGGTGTACTGATCATTACCTGCCAGTACCATCAAGATTGGGTGAAAAAATGTTTGCTGAGATTTCAGGAAATTCGTAGTTTTTTGGAAGCTTGGCAACCCCTTTCAATAAATGTGATTCTCGTCAGTCTCTGCTTGGGGCTACTTCATTAGGACACAACCCATAGTGATAGAACTTGGAACTGCATTATTGTGCCAAGTTTCAAAGAGCTAGCACAAACCGTGTTTGATTTAGAGTTCCAACTACATGTATCGATATAGGAGAAAACAGAGTGAAACCTAAACATGAAAACGGTTACTGCAAAGGAACGGTTTAAACTAGAAGAACGAAATTTGGTGAGCCAAGTGGGACTGGTGTACTGATCATTACCTGCAAGTATCATCAAGATTGGGTGAAAAAATGTTTGCTGAGATTTCAGGAAACTCATAGTTTTTTCTAAGCTTTTGAACCCCTTCCAATGAATGTGATTCTCGTCAGTCTCTGCTTGGGTCTACTTCCATAGGACACAAACCATAGCGATAGAACTTGGAACTACATTATTTTGCCAAGTTTCAAAGAGCTAGCACAAACCGTGTTTGATTTAGAGTTCCAACTACATGTATCCATATAGGAGAAAACAGAGTGAAACCTAAACATGAATATGGTTACTGCAAAGTAACGGTTTAACCTAGAAGAACGAAATTTGGTGAGCCAAGTGGGACTGGTGTACTGATCATTACCTGCAAGTATCATCAAGATTGGGTGAAAAAATGTTTGCTGAGATTTCAGGAAACTCGTAGTTTTTTGGAAGCTTTGAACCCCTTCCAATGAATGTGATTCTAGTCAGTCTCTGCTTTGGGCTACTTCCATAGGACACAAACCATAGCGATAGAACTTGGAACTACATTATTGTGCCAAGTTTCAAAGAGCTAGCACAAACCGTGTTTCATTTAGAGTTCCAACTACATGTATCCATATAGGAGAAAACAGAGTGAAACCTAAACATGAAAACGGTTACTGCAAAGGACGGGTTTAACCTAGAAGAACGAAATTTGGTGAGCCAAGTGGGATTGGTGTACTCATCATTAGCTGCCAGTATCATCAAGATTGGGTGAAAAAAATGTTTGCTGAGATTACAGGAAACTCGTAGTTTTTTGGAAGCTTGGGAACCCCTTCCAATGAATGTGATTCTCGTCAGTCTCTGCTTGGGGCTACTTCCATAGGACACAAACCATAGCGATAGAACTTGGAACTACATTATTGTGCCAAGTTTCAAAGAGCTAGCACAAACCGTGTTTGATTTAGAGTTCCAACTACATGTATCCATATAGGAGAATACAGAGTGAAACCTAAACATGAAAACGGTTACTGCAAAGGAACCGTTTAACCTAGAAGAAGAACGAAATTTGGTGAGCCAAGTGGGACAGGTGTACTGATCATTACCTGCAAGTATCATCAAGATTGGGTGAAAAAATGTTTGCTGAGATTTCAGGAAACTCATAGTTTTTTGGAAGCTTGGAAACCCCTTCCAATGAATGTAATTCTCGTAAGTCTCTGCTTGGGGCTACTTCAATAGGACACAAACCATAGCGATAGAACTTGGAACTACATTATTGTGCCAAGTTTCAAAGAGCTAGCACAAACCGTGTTTGATTTAGAGTTCCAACTACATGTATCCATATAGGAGAAAACAGAGTGAAACCTAAACATGAAAACGGTTACTGCAAAGGAACGGTTTAACCTAGAAGAACGAAATTTGGTGAGCCAAGTGGGACTGGTGTACTGATCATTACCTGCAAGTATCATCAAGATTGGGTGAAAAAATGTTTGCTCAGATTTCAGGAAACTCGTAGTTTTTTGTAAGCTTGGCAATCCCTTCCAATGAATGTGATTCTCGTCAGTCTCTGCTTGGGGCTACTTCAATAGGACACAAACTTTAGCGATAGAACTTAGAACTACATTATTGTGCCAAGTTTCAAAGAGCTAGCACAAACCGTGTTTGATTTAGAGTTCCAACTACATGTATCCATATAGGAGAAAACAGAGTGAAACCTAAACATGAAAACGGTTACTGCAAAGGAACAGTTTAACCTAGAAGAACGAAATTTGGCGAGCCAAGTGGGACTGGTGTACTGATCATTACCTGCAAGTATCATCAAGATTGAGTGAAAAAATGTTTGCTGAGATTACAGGAAACTGGTAGTTTTTTGGAAGCTTGGGAACCCCTTCCAATGAATGTGATTCTCGTCAGTGTCTGCTTGGGGCTACTTCCATAGGACACAAACCATAGCGATAGAACTTGGAACTACATTATTGTGCCAAGTTTCAAAGAGCTAGCACAAACCGTGTTTGAATTAGAGTTCCAACTACATGTATCCATATAGGAGAAAACAGAGTGAAACCTAAACATGAAAACGGTTACTGCAAAGGACCGGTTTAACCTAGAAGAACGAAATTTGGTGAGCCAAGTGGGACTGGTGTACTGATCATTACCTGCCAGTATCATCAAGATTGGGTGAAAAAATGTTTGCTGAGATTTCAGGAAACTCGTAGTTTTTTGGAAGCTTGGCAACCCCTTCCAATGAATGTGATTCTCGTCAGTCTCTGCTTGGGGCTACTTCCATAGGACACAAACCATAGCGATAGAACTTGGAACTACATTATTGTGCCAAGTTTCAAAGAGCTAGCACAAACCGTGTTTGATTTAGAGTTCCAACTACATGTATCCATATAGGAGAAAACAGAGTGAAACCTAAACATGAAAACGGTTACTGCAAAGGAACGGTTTAACCTAGAAGAACGAAATTTGGTGAGCCAAGTGGGATTGGTGTACTTATCATTACCTGCCAGTATCATCAAGATTGGGTGAAAAAATGTTTGCTGAGATTTCAGGAAACTCGTAGTTTTTTGGAAGCTTGGCAACCCCTTTCAATGAATGTGATTCTCGTCAGTCTCTGCTTGGGCTACTTCAATAGGACACAAACCATAGCGATAGAACTTGGAAGTACATTATTGTGCCAAGTTTCAAAGAGCTAGCACAAACCGTGCTTGATTTAGATTTCCAACTACATGTATCCATATAGGAGAAAACAGAGTGAAACCTAAACATGAAAACGGTTACTGCAAAGGAACGGTTTAACCTACAAGAACGAAATTTGGTGAGCCAAGTGGGACTGGTGTACTGATCATTACCTGCCAGTACCATCAAGATTGGGTGAAAAAATGTTTGCTGAGATTTCAGGAAATTCGTAGTTTTTGGAAGCTTGGCAACCCCTTTCAATAAATGTGATTCTCGTCAGTCTCTGCTTGGGGCTACTTCATTAGGACACAACCCATAGTGATAGAACTTGGAACTGCATTATTGTGCCAAGTTTCAAAGAGCTAGCACAAACCGTGTTTGATTTAGAGTTCCAACTACATGTATCGATATAGGAGAAAACAGAGTGAAACCTAAACATGAAAACGGTTACTGCAAAGGAACGGTTTAAACTAGAAGAACGAAATTTGGTGAGCCAAGTGGGACTGGTGTACTGATCATTACCTGCAAGTATCATCAAGATTGGGTGAAAAAATGTTTGCTGAGATTTCAGGAAACTCATAGTTTTTTCTAAGCTTTTGAACCCCTTCCAATGAATGTGATTCTCGTCAGTCTCTGCTTGGGTCTACTTCCATAGGACACAAACCATAGCGATAGAACTTGGAACTACATTATTTTGCCAAGTTTCAAAGAGCTAGCACAAACCGTGTTTGATTTAGAGTTCCAACTACATGTATCCATATAGGAGAAAACAGAGTGAAACCTAAACATGAATATGGTTACTGCAAAGTAACGGTTTAACCTAGAAGAACGAAATTTGGTGAGCCAAGTGGGACTGGTGTACTGATCATTACCTGCAAGTATCATCAAGATTGGGTGAAAAAATGTTTGCTGAGATTTCAGGAAACTCGTAGTTTTTTGGAAGCTTGGGAACCCCTTCCAATGAATGTGATTCTCGTCAGTCTCTGCTTGGGGCTACTTCCATAGGACACAAACCATAGCGATAGAACTTGGAACTACATTATTGTGCCAAGTTTCAAAGAGCTAGCACAAACCGTGTTTGATTTAGAGTTCCAACTACATGTATCCATATAGGAGAATACAGAGTGAAACCTAAACATGAAAACGGTTACTGCAAAGGAACCGTTTAACCTAGAAGAAGAACGAAATTTGGTGAGCCAAGTGGGACAGGTGTACTGATCATTACCTGCAAGTATCATCAAGATTGGGTGAAAAAATGTTTGCTGAGATTTCAGGAAACTCATAGTTTTTTGGAAGCTTGGAAACCCCTTCCAATGAATGTAATTCTCGTAAGTCTCTGCTTGGGGCTACTTCAATAGGACACAAACCATAGCGATAGAACTTGGAACTACATTATTGTGCCAAGTTTCAAAGAGCTAGCACAAACCGTGTTTGATTTAGAGTTCCAACTACATGTATCCATATAGGAGAAAACAGAGTGAAACCTAAACATGAAAACGGTTACTGCAAAGGAACGGTTTAACCTAGAAGAACGAAATTTGGTGAGCCAAGTGGGACTGGTGTACTGATCATTACCTGCAAGTATCATCAAGATTGGGTGAAAAAATGTTTGCTCAGATTTCAGGAAACTCGTAGTTTTTTGTAAGCTTGGCAATCCCTTCCAATGAATGTGATTCTCGTCAGTCTCTGCTTGGGGCTACTTCAATAGGACACAAACTTTAGCGATAGAACTTAGAACTACATTATTGTGCCAAGTTTCAAAGAGCTAGCACAAACCGTGTTTGATTTAGAGTTCCAACTACATGTATCCATATAGGAGAAAACAGAGTGAAACCTAAACATGAAAACGGTTACTGCAAAGGAACAGTTTAACCTAGAAGAACGAAATTTGGCGAGCCAAGTGGGACTGGTGTACTGATCATTACCTGCAAGTATCATCAAGATTGAGTGAAAAAATGTTTGCTGAGATTACAGGAAACTGGTAGTTTTTTGGAAGCTTGGGAACCCCTTCCAATGAATGTGATTCTCGTCAGTGTCTGCTTGGGGCTACTTCCATAGGACACAAACCATAGCGATAGAACTTGGAACTACATTATTGTGCCAAGTTTCAAAGAGCTAGCACAAACCGTGTTTGAATTAGAGTTCCAACTACATGTATCCATATAGGAGAAAACAGAGTGAAACCTAAACATGAAAACGGTTACTGCAAAGGACCGGTTTAACCTAGAAGAACGAAATTTGGTGAGCCAAGTGGGACTGGTGTACTGATCATTACCTGCCAGTATCATCAAGATTGGGTGAAAAAATGTTTGCTGAGATTTCAGGAAACTCGTAGTTTTTTGGAAGCTTGGCAACCCCTTCCAATGAATGTGATTCTCGTCAGTCTCTGCTTGGGGCTACTTCCATAGGACACAAACCATAGCGATAGAACTTGGAACTACATTATTGTGCCAAGGTTCAAAGAGCTAGCACAAACCGTGTTTGATTTAGAGTTCCAACTACATGTATCCATATAGGAGAAAACAGAGTGAAACCTAAACATGAAAACGGTTACTGCAAAGGAACGGTTTAACCTAGAAGAACGAAATTTGGTGAGCCAAGTGGGACTGGTGTACTGATTATTACCTGCAAGTATCATCAAGATTGGGTGAAAAAATGTTTGCTGAGATTTCAGGAAACTCATAGATTTTGTAAGCTTTTGAACCCCTTCCAATGAATGTGATTCTCGTCAGTCTCTTTTTGGGTCTACTTCCATAGGACACAAACCATAGCGATAGAACTTGGAACTACATTATTGTGCCAAGTTTCAAAGAGCTAGCACAAACCGTGTTTGATTTAGAGTTCCAAATACATGTATCCATATAGGAGAAAACAGAGTGAAACCTAGACATGAAAACGATTACTGCAAAGGAACGGTTTAACCTAGAAGAACGAAATTTGGTGAGCCAAGTGGGATTGGTGTACTGATCATTACCTGCCAGTATCATCAAGATTGGGTGAAAAAATGTTTGCTGAGATTTCAGGAAACTCGTAGTTTTTTGGAAGCTTGGCAACCCCTTTCAATGAATGTGATTCTCGTCAGTCTCTGCTTGGGGCTACTTCAATAGGACACAAACCATAGCGATAGAACTTGGAAGGACATTATTGTGCCAAGTTTCAAAGCGCTAGCACAAACCGTGTTTGATTTAGAGTTCCAACTACATGTATCCATATAGGAGAAAACAGAGTGAAACCTAAACATGAAAACGGTTACTGCAAAGGAACGGTTTAACCTACAAGAACGAAATGTGGTGAGCCAAGTGGGACTGGTGTACTGATCATTACCTGCCAGTACCATCAAGATTGGGTGAAAAAATGTTTGCTGAGATTTCAGGAAATTCATAGTTTTTTGGAAGGTTGGCAACCCCTTTCAATAAATGTGATTCTCGTCAGTCTCTGCTTGGGGCTACTTCAATAGGACACAACCCATAGTGATAGAACTTGGAACTGTATTATTGTGCCAAGTTTCAAAGAGCTAGCACAAACCGTGTTTGATTTAGAGTTCCAACTACATGTATCCATATAGGAGAAAACAGAGTGAAACCTAAACATGAAAACGGTTACTGCAAAGGAACGGTTTAAACTAGAAGAACGAAATGTGGTGAGCCAAGTGGGACTGGTGTACTGATCATTACCTGCAAGTATCATCAAGATTGGGTGAAAAAATGTTTGCTGAGATTTCAGGAAACTCATAGTTTTTTGTAAGCTTTTGAACCCCTTCCAATGAATGTGATTCTCGTCAGTCCCTGCTTGTGTCTGCTTCCATAGGACACAAACCATAGCGATAGAACTTGGAACTACATTATTGTGCCAAGTTTCAAAGAGCTAGCACAAACCGTGTTTGATTTAGAGTTCCAACTACATGTATCCATATAGGAGAAAACAGAGTGAAACCTAAACATGAAAACGGTTACTGCAAAGGACCGGTTTAACCTAGAAGAACGAAATTTGGTGAGCCAAGTGGGACTGGTGTACTGATCATTACCTGCCAGTATCATCAAGATTGGGTGAAAAAATGTTTGCTGAGATTTCAGGAAACTCGTAGTTTTTTGGAAGCTTGGGAACCCCTTCCAATGAATGTGATTCTCGTCAGTCTCTGCTTGGGGCTACTTCCATAGGACACAAACCATAGCGATAGAACTTGGAACTACATTATTGTGCCAAGTTTCAAAGAGCTAGCACAAACCGTGTTTGATTTAGAGTTCCAACTACATGTATCCATATAGGAGAAAACAGAGTGAAACCTAAACATGAAAACGGTTACTGCAAAGGAACGGTTTAACCTAGAAGAACGAAATTTGGTGAGCCAAGTGGGACTGGTGTACTGATTATTACCTGCAAGTATCATCAAGATTGGGTGAAAAAATGTTTGCTGAGATTTCAGGAAACTCATAGATTTTGTAAGCTTTTGAACCCCTTCCAATGAATGTGATTCTCGTCAGTCTCTTTTTGGGTCTACTTCCATAGGACACAAACCATAGCGATAGAACTTGGAACTATATTATTGTGCCAAGTTTCAAAGAGCTAGCACAAACCGTGTTTGATTTAGAGTTCCAAATACATGTATCCATGTAGGAGAAAACAGAGTGAAACCTAGACATGAAAACGATTACTGCAAAGGAACGGTTTAACCTAGAAGAACGAAATTTGGTGAGCCAAGTGGGATTGGTGTACTGATCATTACCTGCCAGTATCATCAAGATTGGGTGAAAAAATGTTTGCTGAGATTTCAGGAAACTCGTAGTTTTTTGGAAGCTTGGCAACCCCTTTCAATGAATGTGATTCTCGTCAGTCTCTGCTTGGGGCTACTTCAATAGGACACAAACCATAGCGATAGAACTTGGAAGTACATTATTGTGCCAAGTTTCAAAGAGCTAGCACAAACCGTGTTTGATTTAGAGTTCCAACTACATGTATCCATATAGGAGAAAACAGAGTGAAACCTAAACATGAAAACGGTTACTGCAAAGGAACGGTTTAACCTACAAGAACGAAATTTGGTGAGCCAAGTGGGACTGGTGTACTGATCATTACCTGCCAGTACCATCAAGATTGGGTGAAAAAATGTTTGCTGAGATTTCAGGAAATTCATAGTTTTTTGGAAGGTTGGCAACCCCTTTCAATAAATGTGATTCTTGTCAGTCTCTGCTTGGGGCTACTTCAATAGGACACAACCCATAGTGATAGAACTTGGAACTGTATTATTGTGCCAAGTTTCAAAGAGCTAGCACAAACCGTGTTTGATTTAGAGTTCCAACTACATGTATCCATATAGGAGAAAACAGAGTGAAACCTAAACATGAAAACGGTTACTGCAAAGGAACGGTTCAAACTAGAAGAACGAAATGTGGTGAGCCAAGTGGGACTGGTGTACTGATCATTACCTGCAAGTATCATCAAGATTGGGTGAAAAAATGTTTGCTGAGATTTCAGGAAACTCATAGTTTTTTGTAAGCTTTTGAACCCCTTCCAATGAATGTGATTCTCGTCAGTCCCTGCTTGTGTCTACTTCCATAGGACACAAACCATAGCGATAGAACTTGGAACTACATTATTGTGCCAAGTTTCAAAGAGCTAGCACAAACCGTGTTTCATTTAGAGTTCCAAATACATGTATCCATATAGGAGAAAACAGAGTGAAACCTAAACATGAAAACGGTTACTGCAAAGGACCGGTTTAACCTAGAAGAACGAAATGTGGTGAGCCAAGTGGGATTGGTGTACTGATCATTACCTGCCAGTATCATCAAGATTGGGTGAAAAAAATGTTTGCTGAGATTACAGGAAACTCGTAGTTTTTTGGAAGCTTGGGAACCCCTTCCAATGAATGTGATTCTCGTCAGTCTCTGCTTGGGGTTACTTCCATAGGACACAAACCATAGCGATAGAACTTGGAACTACATTATTGTGCCAAGTTTCAAAGAGCTAGCACAAACCGTGTTTGATTGAGAGTTCCAACTACATGTATCCATATAGGATAAAACAGAGTGAAACCTAAACATGAAAACGGTTACTGCAAAGGAACGTTTTAACCTAGAAGAACGAAATTTGGTGAGCCAAGTGGGACTGGTGTACTGATCATTACATTCAAGTATCATCAAGATTGGGTGAAAAAATGTTTGCTGAGATTTCAGGAAACTCGTAGTTTTTTGGAAGCTTTGAACCCCTTCCAATGAATGTGATTCTCGTCAGTCTCTGCTTGGGGCTACTTCCATAGGACACAAACCATAGTGATAGAACTTGGAACTACATTATTGTGCCAAGTTTCAAAGAGCTAGCACAAACCGTGTTTGATTTAGAGTTCCAAATACATGTATCCATATAGGAGAAAACAGAGTGAAACCTAGACATGAAAACGATTACTGCAAAGGAACGGTTTAACCTAGAAGAACGAAATTTGGTGAGCCAAGTGGGATTGGTGTACTGATCATTACCTGCCAGTATCATCAAGATTGGGTGAAAAAATGTTTGCTGAGATTTCAGGAAACTCGTAGTTTTTTGGAAGCTTGGCAACCCCTTTCAATGAATGTGATTCTCGTCAGTCTCTGCTTGGGGCTACTTCAATAGGACACAAACCATAGCGATAGAGCTTGGAAGGACATTATTGTGCCAAGTTTCAAAGCGCTAGCACAAACCGTGTTTGATTTAGAGTTCCAACTACATGTATCCATATAGGAGAAAACAGAGTGAAACCTAAACATGAAAACGGTTACTGCAAAGGAACGGTTTAACCTACAAGAACGAAATTTGGTGAGCCAAGTGGGACTGGTGTACTGATCATTACCTGCCAGTACCATCAAGATTGGGTGAAAAAATGTTTGCTGAGATTTCAGGAAATTCATAGTTTTTTGGAAGGTTGGCAACCCCTTTCAATAAATGTGATTCTCGTCAGTCTCTGCTTGGGGCTACTTCAATAGGACACAACCCATAGTGATAGAACTTGGAACTGTATTATTGTGCCAAGTTTCAAAGAGCTAGCACAAACCGTGTTTGATTTAGAGTTCCAACTACATGTATCCATATAGGAGAAAACAGAGTGAAACCTAAACATGAAAACGGTTACTGCAAAGGAACGGTTTAAACTAGAAGAACGAAATGTGGTGAGCCAAGTGGGACTGGTGTACTGATCATTACCTGCAAGTATCATCAAGATTGGGTGAAAAAATGTTTGCTGAGATTTCAGGAAACTCATAGTTTTTTGTAAGCTTTTGAACCCCTTCCAATGAATGTGATTCTCGTCAGTCCCTGCTTGTGTCTGCTTCCATAGGACACAAACCATAGCGATAGAACTTGGAACTACATTATTGTGCCAAGTTTCAAAGAGCTAGCACAAACCGTGTTTCATTTAGAGTTCCAACTACATGTATCCATATAGGAGAAAACAGAGTGAAACCTAAACATGAAAACGGTTACTGCAAAGGACCGGTTTAACCTAGAAGAACGAAATGTGGTGAGCCAAGTGGGATTGGTGTACTGATCATTAGCTGCCAGTATCATCAAGATTGGGTGAAAAAAATGTTTGCTGAGATTACAGGAAACTCGTAGTTTTTTGGAAGCTTGGGAACCCCTTCCAATGAATGTGATTCTCGTCAGTCTCTGCTTGGGGCTACTTCAATAGGACACAAACCATAGCGATAGAACTTGGAACTACATTATTGTGCCAAGTTTCAAAGAGCTAGCACAAACCGTGTTTGTTTTAGAGTTCCAACTACATGTATCCATAGAGGAGAATACAGAGTGAAACCTAAACATGAAAACGGTTACTGCAAAGGAACCGTTTAACCTAGAAGAAGAACGAAATTTGGTGAGCCAAGTGGGACAGGTGTACTGATCATTACCTGCAAGTATCATCAAGATTGGGTGAAAAAATGTTTGCTGAGATTTCAGGAAACTCGTAGTTTTTTGGAAGCTTGGAAACCCCTTCCAATGAATGTAATTCTCGTAAGTCTCTGCTTGGGGCTACTTCAATAGGACACAAACCATAGCGATAGAACTTGGAACTACATTATTGTGCCAAGTTTCAAAGAGCTAGCACAAACCGTGTTTGATTTAGAGTTCCAACTACATGTATCCATATAGGAGAAAACAGAGTGAAACCTAAACATGAAAACGGTTACTGCAAAGGAACGGTTTAACCTAGAAGAACGAAATTTGGTGAGTCAAGTGGGACTGGTGTACTGATCATTACCTGCAAGTATCATCAAGATTGGGTGAAAAAATGTTTGCTCAGATTTCAGGAAACTCGTAGTTTTTTGTAAGCTTGGCAATCCATTCCAATGAATGTGATTCTCGTCAGTCTCTGCTTGGGGCTACTTCAATAGGACACAAACCTTAGCGATAGAACTTAGAACTACATTATTGTGCCAAGTTTCAAAGAACTAGCACAAACCGTGTTTGATTTAGAGTTCCAACTACATGTATCCATATAGGAGAAAACAGAGTGAAACCTAAACATGAAAACGGTTACTGCAAAGGAACAGTTTAACCTAGAAGAACGAAATTTGGCGAGCCAAGTGGGACTGGTGTACTGATCATTACCTGCAAGTATCATCAAGATTGAGTGAAAAAATGTTTGCTGAGATTTCAGGAAACTCGTAGTTTTTTGGTAGCTTGGGAACCCCTTCCAATGAATGTGATTCTCGTCAGTGTCTGCTTGGGGCTACTTCCATAGGACACAAACCATAGCGATAGAACTTGGAACTACATTATTGTGCCAAGTTTCAAAGAGCTAGCACAAACCGTGTTTGAATTAGAGTTCCAACTACATGTATCCATATAGGAGAAAACAGAGTGAAACCTAAACATGAAAACGGTTACTGCAAAGGACCGGTTTAACCTAGAAAAACGAAATTTGGTGAGCCAAGTGGGACTGGTGTACTGATCATTACCTGCCAGTATCATCAAGATTGGGTGAAAAAATGTTTGCTGAGATTTCAGGAAACTCGTAGTTTTTTGGAAGCTTGGCAACCCCTTCCAATGAATGTGATTCTCGTCAGTCTCTGCTTGGGGCTACTTCAATAGGACACAAACCATAGCGATAGAACTTGGAACTACATTATTGTGCCAAGTTTCAAAGAGCTAGCACAAACCGTGTTTGATTTAGAGTTCCAACTACATGTATCCATATAGGAGAAAACAGAGTGAAACCTAAACATGAAAACGGTTACTGCAAAGGGACGGTTTAACCTAGAAGAACGAAGTTTGGTGAGCCAAGTGGGACTGGTGTACTGATCATTACCTGCAAGTATCATCAAGATTGGGTGAAAAAATGTTTGCTGAGATTTCAGGAAACTCATAGATTTTGTAAGCTTTTGAACCCCTTCCAATGAATGTGATTCTCGTCAGTCTCTTTTTGGGTCTACTTCCATAGGACACAAACCATAGCGATAGAACTTGGAACTACATTATTGTGCCAAGTTTCAAAGAGCTAGCACAAACCGTGTTTGATTTAGAGTTCCAACTACATGTATCCATATAGGAGAAAACAGAGTGAAACCTAAATATGAATATGGTTACTGCAAAGTAACGGTTTAACCTAGAAGAACGAAGTTTGGTGAGCCAAGTGGGACTGGTGTACTGATCATTACCTGCAATAATCATCAAGATTGGGTGAAAAAATGTTTGCTGTGATTTCAGAAAACTCGTAGTTTTATGGAAGCTTGGCAACCCCTTCCAATGAATGTGATTCTCGTCAGTCTCTGCATGGGGCTACTTCCATAGGACACAAACCGTAGCGATAGAACTTAGAACTACATTATTGTGCCAAGTTTCAAAGAGCTAGAACAAACCGTGTTTGATTTAGAGTTCCAACTACATGTATCCATATAGGAGAAAACAGAGTGAAACCTAAACATGAAAACGGTTACTGCAAAGGAACGGTTTAACATAGAAGAACGAAATTTGGTGAGCCAAGTGGGACTGGTGTACTGATCATTAGCTGCCAGTATCATCAAGATTGGGTGAAAAAATGTTTGCTGAGATTTCAGGAAACTCGTAGTTTTTTGGAAGCTTGGAAACCCCTTTCAATGAAAGTGATTCTCGTCAGTCTCTGCGTGGGGCTACTTCCATAGGACACAAACCATAGAGATAGAACTTGGAACTACATTATTGTGCCAAGTTTCAAAGAGCTAGCCCAAACCGTGTTTGATTTAGAGTTCCAACTACATGTATCCATATAGGAGAAAACAGAGTGAAACCTAAACATGAAAACGGTTAGTGCAAAGGAACGGTTTAACCTAGAAGAACGAAATTTGGTGAGCCAAGTGGAATTGGTGTACTGATAATTACCTGCCAGTACCATCAAGATTGGGTGAAAAAATGTTTGCTGAGATTTCATGAAATTCGTAGTTTTTTGGAAGCTTGGCAACCCCTTCCAATGAATGTGATTCTCGTCAGTCTCTGCTTGGGGCTACTTCCATAGGACACAAACCATAGCGATAGAACTTGGAACTACATTATTGTGCCAAGTTTCAAAGAGCTAGCACAAACCGTGTTTGATTTAGAGTTCCAACTACATGTATCCATATAGGATAAAACAGAGTGAAACCTAAACATGGAAACGGTTACTGCAAAGGAACGGTTTAACCTAGAAGAACGAAATTTGGTGAGCCAAGTGGGACTGGTGTACTGATCATTACATTCAAGTATCATCAAGATTGGGTGAAAAAATGTTTGCTGAGATTTCAGGAAACTCGTAGTTTTTTGGAAGCTTTGAACCCCTTCCAATGAATGTGATTCTCGTCAGTCTCTGCTTGGGGCTACTTCCATAGGACACAAACCATAGCGATAGAACTTGGAACTACATTATTGTGCCAAGTTTCAAAGAGCTAGCACAAACCGTGTTTGATTTAGAGTTCCAAATACATGTATCCATATAGGAGAAAACAGAGTGAAACCTAAACATGAAAACGGTTACTGCAAAGGAACGGTTTAACCTAGAAGAACGAAATTTGGTGAGCCAAGTGGGATTGGTGTACTGATCATTACCTGCCAGTATCATCAAGATTGGGTGAAAAAATGTTTGCTGAGATTTCAGGAAACTCGTAGTTTTTTGGAAGCTTGGGAACCCCTTCCAATGAATGTGATTCTCGTCAGTCTCTGCTTGGGGCTACTTCAATAGGACACAAACCATAGCGATAGAACTTGGAACTACATTATTGTGCCAAGTTTCAAAGAGCTAGCACAAACCGTGTTTGATTTAGAGTTCCAACTACATGTATCCATATAGGAGAAAACAGAGTGAAACCTAAACATGAATATGGTTACTGCAAAGTAACGGTTTAACCTAGAAGAACGAAGTTTGGTGAGCCAAGTGGGACTGGTGTACTGATCATTACCTGCAATAATCATCAAGATTGGGTGAAAAAATGTTTGCTGTGATTTCAGAAAACTCGTAGTTTTATGGAAGCTTGGCAACCCCTTCCAATGAATGTGATTCTCGCCAGTCTCTGCATGGGGCTACTTCCATAGGACACAAACCGTAGCGATAGAACTTAGAACTACATTATTGTGCCAAGTTTCAAAGAGCTAGAACAAACCGTGTTTGATTTAGAGTTCCAACTACATGTATCCATATAGGAGAAAACAGAGTGAAACCTAAACATGAAAACGGTTACTGCAAAGGAACGGTTTAACGTAGAAGAACGAAATTTGGTGAGCCAAGTGGGACTGGTGTACTGATCATTAGCTGCCAGTATCATCAAGATTGGGTGAAAAAATGTTTGCTGAGATTTCAGGAAACTCGTAGTTTTTTGGAAGCTTGGAAACCCCTTTCAATGAAAGTGATTCTCGTCAGTCTCTGCGTGGGGCTACTTCCATAGGACACAAACCATAGAGATAGAACTTGGAACTACGTTATTGAGCCAAGTTTCAAAGAGCTAGCCCAAACCGTGTTTGATTTAGAGTTCCAACTACATGTATCCATATAGGAGAAAACAGAGTGAAACCTAAACATGAAAACGGTTAGTGCAAAGGAACGGTTTAACCTAGAAGAACGAAATTTGGTGAGCCAAGTGGAATTGGTGTACTGATAATTACCTGCCAGTACCATCAAGATTGGGTGAAAAAATGTTTGCTGAGATTTCAGGAAATTCGTAGTTTTTTGGAAGCTTGGCAACCCCTTCCAATGAATGTGATTCTCGTCAGTCTCTGCTTGGGGCTACTTCCATAGGACACAAACCATAGCGATAGAACTTGGAACTACATTATTGTGCCAAGTTTCAAAGAGCTAGCACAAACCGTGTTTGATTTAGAGTTCCAACTACATGTATCCATATAGGATAAAACAGAGTGAAACCTAAACATGAAAACGGTTACTGCAAAGGAACGGTTTAACCTAGAAGAACGAAATTTGGTGAGCCAAGTGGGACTGGTGTACTGATCATTACATTCAAGTATCATCAAGATTGGGTGAAAAAATGTTTGCTGAGATTTCAGGAAACTCGTAGTTTTTTGGAAGCTTTGAACCCCTTCCAATGAATGTGATTCTCATCAGTCTCTGCTTGGGGCTACTTCCATAGGACACAAACCATAGCGATAGAACTTGGAACTACATTATTGTGCCAAGTTTCAAAGAGCTAGCACAAACCGTGTTTGATTTAGAGTTCCAAATACATGTATCCATATAGGAGAAAACAGAGTGAAACCTAAACATGAAAACGGTTACTGCAAAGGAACGGTTTAACCTAGAAGAACGAAATTTGGTGAGCCAAGTGGGATTGGTGTACTGATCATTACCTGCCAGTATCATCAAGATTGGGTGAAAAAATGTTTGCTGAGATTTCAGGAAACTCGTAGTTTTTTGGAAGCTTGGGAACCCCTTCCAATGAATGTGATTCTCGTCAGTCTCTGCTTGGGGCTACTTCAATAGGACACAAACCATAGCGATAGAACTTGGAACTACATTATTGTGCCAAGTTTCAAAGAGCTAGCACAAACCGTGTTTGATTTAGAGTTCCAACTACATGTATCCATATAGGAGAAAACAGAGTGAAACCTAAACATGAATATGGTTACTGCAAAGTAACGGTTTAACCTAGAAGAACGAAGTTTGGTGATCCAATTGGGACTGGTGTACTGATCATTACCTGCAAGTATCATCAAGATTGGGTGAAAAAATGTTTGCTGAGATTTTAGGAAACTCGTAGTTTTTTGGAAGCTTTGAACCCCTTCCAATGAATGTGATTCTCGTCAGTTTCTGCTTGGGGCTACTTCCATAGGACACAAACCATAGCGATAGAACTTGGAACTACATTATTGTGCCAAGTTTCAAAGAGCTAGCACAAACCGTGTTTCATTTAGAGTTCTAACTACATGTATCCATATAGGAGAAAACAGAGTGAAACCTAAACATGAAAACGGTTACTGCAAAGGAACGGTTTAACCTAGAAGAACGAAGTTTGGTGAGCCAAGTGGGACTGGTGTACTGATCATTACCTGCAAGTATCATCAAGATTGGGTGAAAAAATGTTTGCTGAGATTTCAGGAAACTCGTAGTTTTTTGGAAGCTTTGAACCCCTTCCAATGAATGTGATTCTCGTCAGTCTCTGCTTGGGGCTACTTCCATAGGACACAAACCATAGCGATAGAACTTGGAACTACATTATTGTGCCAAGTTTCAAAGAGCTAGCACAAACCGTGTTTGTTTTAGAGTTCCAACTACATGTATCCATATAGTAGAAAACAGAGTGAAACCTAAACATGAAAACGGTTACTGCAAAGGACCGGTTTAACCTAGAAGAACGAAATTTGGTGAGCCAAGTGGGATTGGTGTACTGATCATTAGCTGCCAGTATCATCAAGATTGGGTGAAAAAAAATGTTTGCTGAGATTACAGGAAACTCGTAGTTTTTTGGAAGCTTGGGAACCCCTTCCAATGAATGTGATTCTCGTCAGTCTCTGCTTGGGGCTACTTCAATAGGACACAAACCATAGCGATAGAACTTGGAACTACATTATTGTGCCAAGTTTCAAAGAGCTAGCACAAACCGTGTTTGATTTAGAGTTCCAACTACATGTATCCATATAGGAGAAAACAGAGTGAAACCTAAACATGAAAACGGTTACTGCAAAGGAACGGTTTAACCTAGAAGAACGAAATTTGGTGAGCCAAGTGGGACTGGTGTACTGATCATTACCTGCAAGTATCATCAAGATTGGGTGAAAAAATGTTTGCTCAGACTTCAGGAAACTCGTAGTTTTTTGTAAGCTTGGCAATCCCTTCCAATGAATGTGATTCTCGTCAGTCTCTGCTTGGGGCTACTTCAATAGGACACAAACCTTAGCGATAGAACTTGGAACTACATTATTGTGCCAAGTTTCAAAGAGCTAGCACAAACCGTGTTTGATTTAGAGTTCCAACTACATGTATCCATATAGGAGAAAACAGAGTGAAACCTAAACATGAAAACGGTTACTGCAAAGGAACGGTTTAACCTAGAAGAACGAAATTTGGTGAGCCAAGTGGGACTGGTGTACTGATCATTACCTGCAAGTATCATCAAGATTGGGTGAAAAAATGTTTGCTGAGATTTCAGGAAACTCATAGATTTTGTAAGCATTTGAACCCCTTCCAATGAATGTGATTCTCGTCAGTCTCTTTTTGGGTCTACTTCCATAGGACACAAACCATAGCGATAGAACTTGGAACTACATTATTGTGCCAAGTTTCAAAGAGCTAGCACAAACCGTGTTTGATTTAGAGTTCCAACTACATGTATCCATATAGGAGAAAACAGAGTGAAACCTAAACATGAAAACGGTTACTGCAAAGGAACGGTTTAACCTACAAGAACGAAATTTGGTGAGCCAAGTGGGACTGGTGTACTGATCATTACCTGCCAGTACCATCAAGATTGGGTGAAAAAATGTTTGCTGAGATTTCAGGAAATTCATAGTTTTTTGGAAGGTTGGCAACCCCTTTCAATAAATGTGATTCTCGTCAGTCTCTGCTTGGGGCTACTTCAATAGGACACAACCCATAGTGATAGAACTTGGAACTGTATTATTGTGCCAAGTTTCAAAGAGCTAGCACAAACCGTGTTTGATTTAGAGTTCCAACTACATGTATCCATATAGGAGAAAACAGAGTGAAACCTAAACATGAAAACGGTTACTGCAAAGGAACGGTTTAAACTAGAAGAACGAAATGTGGTGAGCCAAGTGGGACTGGTGTACTGATCATTACCTGCAAGTATCATCAAGATTGGGTGAAAAAATGTTTGCTGAGATTTCAGGAAACTCATAGTTTTTTGTAAGCTTTTGAACCCCTTCCAATGAATGTGATTCTCGTCAGTCTCTGCTTGGGTCTACTTCCATAGGACACAAACCATAGCGATAGAACTTGGAACTACATTATTGTGCCAAGTTTCAAAGAGCTAGCACAAACCGTGTTTCATTTAGAGTTCCAACTACATGTATCCATATAGGAGAAAACAGAGTGAAACCTAAACATGAAAACTTTTACTGCAAAGGACCGGTTTAACCTAGAAGAACGAAATGTGGTGAGCCAAGTGGGATTGGTGTACTGATCATTAGCTGCCAGTATCATCAAGATTGGGTGAAAAAATGTTTGCTGAGATTACAGGAAACTCGTAGTTTTTGGAAGCTTGGGAACCCCTTCCAATGAATGTGATTCTCGTCAGTCTCTGCTTGGGGCTACTTCAATAGGACACAAACCATAGCGATAGAACTTGGAACTACATTATTGTGCCAAGTTTCAAAGAGCTAGCACAAACCGTGTTTGTTTTAGAGTTCCAACTACATGTATCCATATAGGAGAATACAGAGTGAAACCTAAACATGAAAACGGTTACTGCAAAGGAACCGTTTAACCTAGAAGAAGAACGAAATTTGGTGAGCCAAGTGGGACAGGTGTACTGATCATTACCTGCAAGTATCATCAAGATTGGGTGAAAAAATGTTTGCTGAGAATTCAGGAAACTCGTAGTTTTTTGGAAGCTTGGAAACCCCTTCCAATGAATGTAATTCTCGTAAGTCTCTGCTTGGGGCTACTTCAATAGGACACAAACCATAGCGATAGAACTTGGAACTACATTATTGTGCCAAGTTTCAAAGAGCTAGCACAAACCGTGTTTGATTTAGAGTTCCAACTACATGTATCCATATAGGAGAAAACAGAGTGAAACCTAAACATGAAAACGGTTACTGCAAAGGAACGGTTTAACCTAGAAGAACGAAATTTGGTGAGTCAAGTGGGACTGGTGTACTGATCATTACCTGCAAGTATCATCAAGATTGGGTGAAAAAATGTTTGCTCAGATTTCAGGAAACTCGTAGTTTTTTGTAAGCTTGGCAATCCATTCCAATGAATGTGATTCTCGTCAGTCTCTGCTTGGGGCTACTTCAATAGGACACAAACCTTAGCGATAGAACTTAGAACTACATTATTGTGCCAAGTTTCAAAGAGGTAGCACAAACCGTGTTTGATTTAGAGTTCCAACTACATGTATCCATATAGGATAAAACAGAGTGAAACCTAAACATGAAAACGGTTACTGCAAAGGAACGGTTTAACCTAGAAGAACGAAATTTGGTGAGCCAAGTGGGACTGGTGTACTGATCATTACATTCAAGTATCATCAAGATTGGGTGAAAAAATGTTTGCTGAGATTTCAGGAAACTCGTAGTTTTTTGGAAGCTTTGAACCCCTTCCAATGAATGTGATTCTCGTCAGTCTCTGCTTGGGGCTACTTCCATAGGACACAAACCATAGCGATAGAACTTGGAACTACATTATTGTGCCAAGTTTCAAAGAGCTAGCACAAACCGTGTTTGATTTAGAGTTCCAAATACATGTATCCATATAGGAGAAAACAGAGTGAAACCTAAACATGAAAACGGTTACTGCAAAGGAACGGTTTAACCTAGAAGAACGAAATTTGGTGAGCCAAGTGGGATTGGTGTACTGATCATTACCTGCCAGTATCATCAAGATTGGGTGAAAAAATGTTTGCTGAGATTTCAGGAAACTCGTAGTTTTTTGGAAGCTTGGGAACCCCTTCCAATGAATGTGATTCTCGTCAGTCTCTGCTTGGGCTACTTCAATAGGACACAAACCATAGCGATAGAACTTGGAACTACATTATTGTGCCAAGTTTCAAAGAGCTAGCACAAACCGTGTTTGATTTAGAGTTCCAACTACATGTATCCATATAGGAGAAAACAGAGTGAAACCTAAACATGAATATGGTTACTGCAAAGTAACGGTTTAACCTAGAAGAACGAAGTTTGGTGATCCAATTGGGACTGGTGTACTGATCATTACCTGCAAGTATCATCAAGATTGGGTGAAAAAATGTTTGCTGAGATTTCAGGAAACTCGTAGTTTTTTGGAAGCTTTGAACCCCTTCCAATGAATGTGATTCTCGTCAGTTTCTGCTTGGGGCTACTTCCATAGGACACAAACCATAGCGATAGAACTTGGAACTACATTATTGTGCCAAGTTTCAAAGAGCTAGCACAAACCGTGTTTCATTTAGAGTTCTAACTACATGTATCCATATAGGAGAAAACAGAGTGAAACCTAAACATGAAAACGGTTACTGCAAAGGAACGGTTTAACCTAGAAGAACGAAGTTTGGTGAGCCAAGTGGGACTGGTGTACTGATCATTACCTGCAAGTATCATCAAGATTGGGTGAAAAAATGTTTGCTGAGATTTCAGGAAACTCGTAGTTTTTGGGAAGCTTTGAACCCCTTCCAATGAATGTGATTCTCGTCAGTCTCTGCTTGGGGCTACTTCCATAGGACACAAACCATAGCGATAGAACTTGGAACTACATTATTGTGCCAAGTTTCAAAGAGCTAGCACAAACCGTGTTTGTTTTAGAGTTCCAACTACATGTATCCATATAGTAGAAAACAGAGTGAAACCTAAACATGAAAACGGTTACTGCAAAGGACCGGTTTAACCTAGAAGAACGAAATTTGGTGAGCCAAGTGGGATTGGTGTACTGATCATTAGCTGCCAGTATCATGAAGATTGGGTGAAAAAAAATGTTTGCTGAGATTACAGGAAACTCGTAGTTTTTTGGAAGCTTGGGAACCCCTTCCAATGAATGTGATTCTCGTCAGTCTCTGCTTGGGGCTACTTCAATAGGACACAAACCATAGCGATAGAACTTGGAACTACATTATTGTGCCAAGTTTCAAAGAGCTAGCACAAACCGTGTTTGATTTAGAGTTCCAACTACATGTATCCATATAGGAGAAAACAGAGTGAAACCTAAACATGAAAACGGTTACTGCAAAGGAACGGTTTAACCTAGAAGAACGAAATTTGGTGAGCCAAGTGGGACTGGTGTACTGATCATTACCTGCAAGTATCATCAAGATTGGGTGAAAAAATGTTTGCTCAGACTTCAGGAAACTCGTAGTTTTTTGTAAGCTTGGTAATCCCTTCCAATGAATGTGATTCTCGTCAGTCTCTGCTTGGGGCTACTTCAATAGGACACAAACCTTAGCGATAGAACTTGGAACTACATTATTGTGCCAAGTTTCAAAGAGCTAGCACAAACCGTGTTTGATTTAGAGTTCCAACTACATGTATCCATATAGGAGAAAACAGAGTGAAACCTAAACATGAAAACGGTTACTGCAAAGGAACGGTTTAACCTAGAAGAACGAAATTTGGTGAGCCAAGTGGGACTGGTGTACTGATCATTACCTGCAAGTATCATCAAGATTGGGTGAAAAAATGTTTGCTGAGATTTCAGGAAACTCATAGTTTTTTGTAAGCATTTGAACCCCTTCCAATGAATGTGATTCTCGTCAGTCTCTTTTTGGGTCTACTTCCATAGGACACAAACCATAGCGATAGAACTTGGAACTACATTATTGTGCCAAGTTTCAAAGAGCTAGCACAAACCGTGTTTCATTTAGAGTTCCAACTACATGTATCCATATAGGAGAAAACAGAGTGAAACCTAAACATGAAAACGGTTACTGCAAAGGACCGGTTTAACCTAGAAGAACGAAATGTGGTGAGCCAAGTGGGATTGGTGTACTGATCATTAGCTGCCAGTATCATCAAGATTGGGTGAAAAAAATGTTTGCTGAGATTACAGGAAACTCGTAGTTTTTTGGAAGCTAGGGAACCCCTTCCAATGAATGTGATTCTCGTCAGTCTCTGCTTGGGGCTACTTCAATAGGACACAAACCATAGCGATAGAACTTGGAACTACATTATTGTGCCAAGTTTCAAAGAGCTAGCACAAACCGTGTTTGTTTTAGAGTTCCAACTACATGTATCCATATAGGAGAATACAGAGTGAAACCTAAACATGAAAACGGTTACTGCAAAGGAACCGTTTAACCTAGAAGAAGAACGAAATTTGGTGAGCCAAGTGGGACAGGTGTACTGATCATTACCTGCAAGTATCATCAAGATTGGGTGAAAAAATGTTTGCTGAGATTTCAGGAAACTCGTAGTTTTTTGGAAGCTTGGAAACCCCTTCCAATGAATGTAATTCTCGTAAGTCTCTGCTTGGGGCTACTTCAATAGGACACAAACCATAGCGATAGAACTTGGAACTACATTATTGTGCCAAGTTTCAAAGAGCTAGCACAAACCGTGTTTGATTTAGAGTTCCAACTACATGTATCCATATAGGAGAAAACAGAGTGAAACTTAAACATGAAAACGGTTACTGCAAAGGAACGGTTTAACCTAGAAGAACGAAATTTGGTGAGTCAAGTGGGACTGGTGTACTGATCATTACCTGCAAGTATCATCAAGATTGGGTGAAAAAATGTTTGCTCAGATTTCAGGAAACTCGTAGTTTTTTGTAAGCTTGGCAATCCATTCCAATGAATGTGATTCTCGTCAGTCTCTGCTTGGGGCTACTTCAATAGGACACAAACCTTAGCGATAGAACTTAGAACTACATTATTGTGCCAAGTTTCAAAGAGCTAGCACAAACCGTGTTTGATTTAGAGTTCCAACTACATGTATCCATATAGGAGAAAACAGAGTGAAACCTAAACATGAAAACGGTTACTGGAAAGGAACGGTTTAACCTAGAAGAACGAAATTTGGTGAGCCAAGTGGGACTGGTGTACTGATCATTACCTGCAAGTATCATCAAGATTGGGTGAAAAAATGTTTGCTGAGATTTCAGGAAACTCGTAGTTTTTTGTAAACTTTTGAATTCCTTCCAATGAATGTGATTCTCGTCAGTCTCTGCTTGGGGCTACTTTAATAGGACACAAACCATAGCGATAGAACTTGGAACTACATTATTTTGCCAGGTTTCAAAGAGCTAGCACAAACCGTGTTTGATTTAGAGTTCCAACTACATGTATCCATATAGGAGAAAACAGAGTGAAACCTAAACATGAAAACGGTTACTGCAAAGGAACGGTTTAACCTAGAAGAATGAAATTTGGTGAGCCAAGTGGGACTGGTGTCCTGATCATTACCTGCAAGTATCATCAAGATTGGGTGAAAAAATGTTTGCTGAGATTTCAGGAAACTCGTAGATTTTTGCATGCTTGGCAACCACTTCCAATGAATGTGAATCTCATCAGTCTCTGCTTTGGGCTACTTCAATAGGACACAAACCATAGCGATAGAACTTGGAACTACATTATTGTGCCAAGTTTCAAAGAGCTAGCACAAACCGTGTTTGATTTAGAGTTCCAAATACATGTATCCATATATGAGAAAACAGAGTGAAACCTAAACATGAAAACGGTTACTGCAAAGGAACGGTTTAACCTAGAAGAACGAAATTTGGTGAGCCAAGTGGGATTGGTGTACTGATCATTACCTGCCAGTATCATCAAGATTGGGTGAAAAAAATGTTTGCTGAGATTTCAGGAAACTCGTAGTTTTTTGGAAGCTTGGGAACCCCTTCCAATGAATGTTATTCTCGTCAGTCTCTGCTTGGGGCTACTTTAATAGGACACAAACCATAGCGAAAGAACTTGGGACTACATTATTGTGCCAGGTTTCAAAGAGCTAGCACAAACCGTGTTTGATTTAGAGTTCCAACTACATGTATCCATATAGGAGAAAACAGAGTGAAACCTAAACATGAAAACGGTTACTGCAAAGGAACGGTTTAACCTAGAAGAACGAAATTTGGTGAGCCAAGTGGGACTGGTGTACTGATCATTACCTGCAAGTATCATCAAGATTGGGTGAAAAAATGTTTGCTGAGATTTCAGGAAACTCATAGTTTTTTGTAAGCTTTTGAACCCCTTCCAATGAATGTGATTCTCGTCAGTCTCTGCTTGGGTCTACTTCCATAGGACACAAACCATAGCTATAGAACTGGGAACTACATTATTGTGCCAAGTTTCAAAGAGCTAGCACAAACCGTGTTTCATTTAGAGTTCCAACTACATGTATCCATATAGGAGAAAACAGAGTGAAACCTAAACATGAAAACGGTTACTGCAAAGGACCGGTTTAACCTAGAAGAACGAAATGTGGTGAGCCAAGTGGGATTGGTGTACTGATCATTAGCTGCCAGTATCATCAAGATTGGGTGAAAAAAATGTTTGCTGAGATTACAGGAAACTCGTAGTTTTTTGGAAGCTTGGGAACCCCTTCCAATGAATGTGATTCTCGTCAGTCTCTGCTTGGGGCTACTTCAATAGGACACAAACCATAGCGATAGAACTTGGAACTACATTATTGTGCCAAGTTTCAAAGAGCTAGCACAAACCGTGTTTAGTTTCAGAGTTCCAACTACATGTATCCATAGGAGAATACAGAGTGAAACCTAAACATGAAAACGGTTACTGCAAAGGAACCGTTTTAACCTAGAAGAAGAACGAAATTTGGTGAGCCAAGTGGGACAGGTGTACTGATCATTACCTGCAAGTATCATCAAGATTGGGTGAAAAAATGTTTGCTGAGATTTCAGGAAACTCGTAGTTTTTTGGAAGCTTGGAAACCCCTTCCAATGAATGTAATTCTCGTAAGTCTCTGCTTGGGGCTACTTCAATAGGACACAAACCATAGCGATAGAACTTGGAACTACATTATTGTGCCAAGTTTCAAAGAGCTAGCACAAACCGTGTTTGATTTAGAGTTCCAACTACATGTATCCATATAGGAGAAAACAGAGTGAAACCTAAACATGAAAACGGTTACTGCAAAGGAACGGTTTAACCTAGAAGAACGAAATTTGGTGAGTCAAGTGGGACTGGTGTACTGATCATTACCTGCAAGTATCATCAAGATTGGGTGAAAAATGTTTGCTCAGATTTCAGGAAACTCGTAGTTTTTTGTAAGCTTGGCAATCCATTCCAATGAATGTGATTCTCGTCAGTCTCTGCTTGGGGCTACTTCAATAGGACACAAACCTTAGCGATAGAACTTAGAACTACATTATTGTGCCAAGTTTCAAAGAGCTAGCACAAACCGTGTTTGATTTAGAGTTCCAACTACATGTATCCATATAGGAGAAAACAGAGTGAAACCTAAACATGAAAACGGTTACTGCAAAGGAACAGTTTAACCTAGAAGAACGAAATTTGGCGAGCCAAGTGGGACTGGTGTACTGATCATTACCTGCAAGTATCATCAAGATTGAGTGAAAAAATGTTTGCTGAGATTTCAGGAAACTCGTAGTTTTTGGTAGCTTGGGAACCCCTTCCAATGAATGTGATTCTCGTCAGTGTCTGCTTGGGGCTACTTCCATAGGACACAAACCATAGCTATAGAACTTGGAACTACATTATTGTGCCAAGTTTCAAAGAGCTAGCACAAACCGTGTTTGAATTAGAGTTCCAACTACATGTATCCATATAGGAGAAAACAGAGTGAAACCTAAACATGAAAACGGTTACTGCAAAGGACCGGTTTAACCTAGAAGAACGAAATTTGGTGAGCCAAGTGGGACTGGTGTACTGATCATTACCTGCCAGTATCATCAAGATTGGGTGAAAAAATGTTTGCTGAGATTTCAGGAAACTCGTAGTTTTTTGGAAACTTGGCAACCCCTTCCAATGAATGTGATTCTCGTCAGTCTCTGCTTGGGGCTACTTCAATAGGACACAAACCATAGCGATAGAACTTGGAACTACATTATTGTGCCAAGTTTCAAAGAGCTAGCACAAACCGTGTTTGATTTAGAGTTCCAACTACATGTATCCATATAGGAGAAAACAGAGTGAAACCTAAACATGAAAACGGTTACTGCAAAGGAACGGTTTAACCTAGAAGAACGAAGTTTGGTGAGCCAAGTGGGACTGGTGTACTGATCATTACCTGCAAGTATCATCAAGATTGGGTGAAAAAATGTTTGCTGAGATTTCAGGAAACTCATAGATTTTGTAAGCTTTTGAACCCCTTCCAATGAATGTGATTCTCGTCTGTCTCTTTTTGGGTCTACTTCCATAGGACACAAACCATAGCGATAGAACTTGGAACTACATTATTGTGCCAAGTTTCAAAGAGCTAGCACAAACCGTGTTTGATTTAGAGTTCCAACTACATGTATCCATATAGGAGAAAACAGAGTGAAACCTAAACATGAATATGGTTACTGCAAAGTAACGGTTTAACCTAGAAGAACGAAGTTTGGTGAGCCAAGTGGGACTGGTGTACTGATCATTACCTGCAATAATCATCAAGATTGGGTGAAAAAATGTTTGCTGTGATTTCAGAAAATCGTAGTTTTATGGAAGCTTGGCAACCCCTTCCAATGAATGTGATTCTCGTCAGTCTCTGCATGGGGCTACTTCCATAGGACACAAACTGTAGCGATAGAACTTAGAACTACATTATTGTGCCAAGTTTCAAAGAGCTTGAACAAACCGTGTTTGATTTAGAGTTCCAACTACATGTATCCATATAGGAGAAAACAGAGTGAAACCTAAACATGAAAACGGTTACTGCAAAGGAACGGTTTAACGTAGAAGAACGAAATTTGGTGAGCCAAGTGGGACTGGTGTACTGATCATTAGCTGCCAGTATCATCAAGATTGGGTGAAAAAATGTTTGCTGAGATTTCAGGAAACTCGTAGTTTTTGGAAGCTTGGAAACCCCTTTCAATGAAAGTGATTCTCGTCAGTCTCTGCGTGGGGCTACTTCCATAGGACACAAATCATAGAGATAGAACTTGGAACTACGTTATTGAGCCAAGTTTCAAAGAGCTAACCCAAACCGTGTTTGATTTAGAGTTCCAACTACATGTATCCATATAGGAGAAAACAGAGTGAAACCTAAACATGAAAACGGTTAGTGCAAAGGAACGGTTTAACCTAGAAGAACGAAATTTGGTGAGCCAAGGGGAATTGGTGTACTGATAATTACCTGCCAGTACCATCAAGATTGGGTGAAAAAATGTTTGCTGAGATTTCAGGAAATTCGTAGTTTTTTGGAAGCTTGGCAACCCCTTCCAATGAATGTGATTCTCGTCAGTCTCTGCTTTGGGCTACTTCCATAGGACACAAACCATAGCGATAGAACTTGGAACTACATTATTGTGCCACGTTTCAAAGAGCTAGCACAAACCGTGTTTGATTTAGAGTTCCAACTACATGTATCCATATAGGATAAAACAGAGTGAAACCTAAACATGAAAACGGGTTACTGCAAAGGAACGGTTTAACCTAGAAGAACGAAATTTGGTGAGCCAAGTGGGACTGGTGTACTGATCATTACATTCAAGTATCATCAAGATTGGGTGAAAAAATGTTTGCTGAGATTTCAGGAAACTCGTAGTTTTTTTGGAAGCTTTGAACCCCTTCCAATGAATGTGATTCTCGTCAGTCTCTGCTTGGGGCTACTTCCATAGGACACAAACCATAGCGATAGAACTTGGAACTACATTATTGTGCCAAGTTTCAAAGAGCTAGCACAAACCGTGTTTGATTTAGAGTTCCAAATACATGTATCCATATAGGAGAAAACAGAGTGAAACCTAAACCATGAAAACGGTTACTGCAAAGGAACGGTTTAACCTAGAAGAACGAAATTTGGTGAGCCAAGTGGGATTGGTGTACTGATCATTACCTGCCAGTATCATCAAGATTGGGTGAAAAAATGTTTGCTGAGATTTCAGGAAACTCGTAGTTTTTGGAAGCTTGGGAACCCCTTCCAATGAATGTGATTCTCGTCAGTCTCTGCTTGGGGCTACTTCAATAGGACACAAACCATAGCGATAGAACTTGGAACTACATTATTGTGCCAAGTTTCAAAGAGCTAGCACAAACCGTGTTTGATTTAGAGTTCCAACTACATGTATCCATATAGGAGAAAACAGAGTGAAACCTAAACATGAATATGGTTACTGCAAAGTAACGGTTTAACCTAGAAGAACGAAGTTTGGTGATCCAATTGGGACTGGTGTACTGATCATTACCTGCAAGTATCATCAAGATTGGGTGAAAAAATGTTTGCTGAGATTTCAGGAAACTCGTAGTTTTTTGGAAGCTTTGAACCCTTCCAATGAATGTGATTCTCGTCAGTTTCTGCTTGGGGCTACTTCCATAGGACACAAACCATAGCGATAGAACTTGGAACTACATTATTGTGCCAAGTTTCAAAGAGCTAGCACAAACCGTGTTTCATTTAGAGTTCTAACTACATGTATCCATATAGGAGAAAACAGAGTGAAACCTAAACATGAAAACGGTTCCTGCAAAGGAACGGTTTAACCTAGAAGAACGAAGTTTGGTGAGCCAAGTGGGACTGGTGTACTGATCATTACCTGCAAGTATCATCAAGATTGGGTGAAAAAATGTTTGCTGAGATTTCAGGAAACTCGTAGTTTTTTGGAAGCTTTGAACCCCTTCCAATGAATGTGATTCTCGTCAGTCTCTGCTTGGGGGCTACTTCCATAGGACACAAACCATAGCGATAGAACTTGGAACTAATTATTGTGCAAGTTTCAAAGAGCTAGCACAAACCGTGTTTGATTTAGAGTTTCCAACTACATGTATCCATATAGGAGAATACAGAGTGAAACCTAAACATGAAAACGGTTACTGCAAAGGAACCGTTTAACCTAGAAGAAGAACGAAATTTGGTGAGCCAAGTGGGACAGGTGTACTGATCATTACCTGCAGTATCATCAAGATTTGGGTGAAAAAATATTTGCTGAGATTTCAGGAAACTCGTAGTTTTTTGGAAGCTTGGCAACCCCTTCCAATGAATGTAATTATCGTAAGTCTCTGCTTGGGGCTACTTCAATAGGACACAAACCATAGCGATAGAACTTGGAACTACATTATTGTGCCAAGTTTCATAGAGCTAGCACAAACCGTGTTTGATTTAGAGTTCCAACTACATGTATCCATAGAGGAGAAAACAGAGTGAAACCTAAACATGAAAACGGTTACTGCAAAGGAACGGTTTAACCTAGAAGAACGAAATTTGGTGAGCCAAGTGGGACTGGTGTACTGATCATTACCTGCAAGTATCATCAAGATTGGGTGAAAAAATGTTTGCTCAGATTTCCAGGAAACTCGTAGTTTTTGGAAGCTTGGCAATCCCTTCCAATGAATGTGATTCTCGTCAGTCTCTGCTTGGGGCTACTTCAATAGGACACAAACCATAGCGATAGAACTTGGAACTACATTATTGTGCCAAGTTTCAAAGAGTTAGCACAAACCGTGTTTGATTTAGAGTTCCAACTACATGTATCCATATAGGAGAAAACAGAGTGAAACCTAACATGAAAACGGTTACTGGAAAGGAACGGTTTAACCTAGAAGAACGAAATTTGGTGAGCCAAGTGGGACTGGTGTACTGATCATTACCTGCAAGTATCATCAAGATTGGGTGAAAAAATGTTTGCTGAGATTTCAGGAGAACTCGTAGTTTTGTAAACTTTTGAATTCCTTCCAATGAATGTGATTCTCGTCAGTCTCTGCTTGGGGCTACTTTAATAGGACACAAACCATAGCGATAGAACTTGGAACTACATTATTTTGCCAGGTTTCAAAGAGCTACACAAACCGTGTTTGATTTAGAGTTCCAACTACATGTAATCCATATAGGAGAAAACAGAGTGAAACCTAAACATGAAAACGGTTACTGCAAAGGAACGGTTTAACCTAGAAGAACGAAATTTGGTGAGCCAAGTGGGTCAGGTGTACTGATCATTACCTGCAAGTATCATCAAGATTGGGTGAAAAAATGTTTGCTGAGATTTCAGGAAACTCGTAGTTTTTTGGAAGCTTGGAAACCCCTTCCAATGAATGTAAGTCTCGTAAGTCTCTGCCTTGGGGCTACTTCAATAGGACACAAATCAGCGAGTGGTAAACTTGGAACTACATTATTGTGCCAAGTTTCAAAGAGCTAGCACAAACCGTGTTTGATTTAGAGTTCCAACTACATGTATCCATATAGGAGAAAACAGAGTGAAACCTAAACATGAAAACGGTTACTGCAAAGGAACGGTTTAACCTAGAAGAACGAAATTTGGTGAGTCAAGTGGGACTGGTGTACTGATCATTACCTGCAAGTATCATCAAGATTGGGTGAAAAAATGTTTGCTCAGATTTCAGGAAACTCGTAGTTTTTTGTAAGCTTGGCAATCCATTCCAATGAATGTGATTCTCGTCAGTCTCTGCTTGGGCTACTTCAATAGACACAAACCTTAGCGATAGAACTTAGAACTACATTATTGTGCCAAGTTTCAAAGAGCTAGCACAAACCGTGTTTGATTTAGAGTTCCAACTACATGTATCCATATAGGAGAAAACAGAGTGAACCTAAACATGAAAACGGTTACTGCAAAAGGAACAGTTTAACCTAGAAGAACGAAATTTGGCGAGCCAAGAGGGAGTGTACTGATCATTACCTGCAAGTATCATCAAGATTGAGTGAAAAAATGTTTGCTGAGATTTCAGGAAACTAGTAGTTTTTTGGTAGCTTGGGAACCCCTTCCAATGAATGTGATTCTCGTCAGTGTCTGCTTGGGCTACTTCCATAGGACACAAACCATAGCTATAGAACTTGGAACTACATTATTGTGCCAAGTTTCAAAGAGCTAGCACAAACCGTGTTTGAATTAGAGTTCCAACTACATGTATCCATATAGGAGAAAACAGAGTGAAACCTAAACATGAAACGGTTACTGCGAAGGACCGGTTTAACCTAGAAGAACGAAATTTGGTGAGCCAAGTGGGACTGGTGTACTGATCATTACCTGCAGTATCATCAAGATTGGTGAAAAAATGTTTGCTGAGATTTCAGGAAACTCGTAGTTTTTGGAAACTTGGAAACCCCTTCAAATGAATGTGATTCTCGTCAGTCTCTGCTTGGGGCTACTTCATAGGACACAAACCCATAGCGATAGAACTTGGAACTACATTATTGTGCCAAGTTTCAAAGAGCTAGCACAACCGTGTTTGATTTAGAGTTCCAACTACATGTATCCATATAGGAGAAAACAGAGTGAAACCTAAACATGAAAACGGTTACTGCAAAGGAACGGTTTAACCTAGAAGAACGAAGTTTGGTGAGCCAAGTGGGACTGGTGTACTGATCATTACCTGCAAGTATCATCAAGATTGGGTGAAAAAATGTTTGCTGAGATTTCAGGAAACTCATAGATTTTGTAAGCTTTTGAACCCTTCCAATGAATGTGATTCTGTCTGTCTCTTTTTGGGTCTACTTCCATAGGACACAAACCATAGCGATAGAACTTGGAACTACATTATTGTGCCAAGTTTCAAAGAGCTAGCACAAACCGTGTTTGATTTAGAGTTCCAACTACATGTATCCATATAGGAGAAAACAGAGTGAAACCTAACCATGAATATGGTTACTGCAAAGTAACGGTTTAACCTAGAAGAACGAAGTTTGGTGAGCCAAGTGGGACTGGTGTACTGATCATTACCTTGCAATAATCATCAAGATTGGGTGAAAAAATGTTTGCTGTGATTTCAGAAAATCGTATTTTATGGAAGCCTGGCAACCCCTTCCAATGAATGTGATTCTCGTCAGTCTCTGCATGGGGCTACTTCCATAGGACACAAAACTGTAGCGATAGAACTTAGAACTACATTATTGTGCCAAGTTTCAAAGAGCTTGAACAAACCGTGTTTGATTTAGAGTTCCAACTACATGTATCCATATAGGAGAAAACAGAGTGAAACCTAAACAGAAAACGGTTACTGCAAAGGAACGGTTTAACGTAGAAGAACGAATTTGGTGAGCCAAGTGGGACTGGTGGTACTGATCATTAGCTGCCAGTATCATCAAGATTGGGTGAAAAAATGTTTGCTGAGATTTCAGGAAACTCGTAGTTTTTTGGAAGCTTGGAAACCCCTTTCAATGAAAGTGATTCTCGTCAGTCTCTGCGTGGGGCTACTTCCATAGGACACCAACCAATAGAGATAGAACTTGGAACTACGTTATTGAGCCAAGTTTCAAAGAGCTAACCCAAACCGTGTTTGATTTAGAGTTCCAACTACATGTATCCATATAGGAGAAAACAGAGTGAAACCTAAACATGAAAACGGTTAGTGCAAAGGAACGGTTTAACCTAGAAGAACGAAATTTGGTGAGCCAAGGGGAATTGGTGTACTGATAATTACCTGCCAGTACCATCAAGATTGGTGAAAAAATGTTTGCTGAGATTTTCAGGAAATTCGTAGTTTTTTGGAAGCTTGGCAACCCCTTCCAATGAATGTGATTCTCGTCAGTCTCTGCTTGGGGCTACTTCCATAGGACACAAACCATAGCGATAGAACTTGGAACTACATTATTGTGCCACGTTTCAAAGAGCTAGCACAAACCGTGTTTGATTTAGAGTTCCAACTACATGTATCCATATAGGATAAAACAGAGTGAAACCTAAACATGAAAACGGTTACTGCAAAGGAACGGTTTAACCTAGAAGAACGAAATTTGGTGAGCCAAGTGGGACTGGTGTACTGATCATTACATTCAAGTATCATCAAGATTGGGTGAAAAATGTTTGCTGAGATTTCAGGAAACTCGTAGTTTTTGGAAGCTTTGAACCCCCTTCCAATGAATGTGATTCTCGTCAGTCTCTGCTTGGGCTACTTCCATAGGACACAAACCATAGCGATAGAACTTGGAACTACATTATTGTGGCCAAGTTTCAAAGAGCTAGCACAAACCGTGTTTGATTTAGAGTTCCAAATACATGTATCCATATAGGAGAAAACAGAGTGAAAACTAAACATGAAAACGGTTACTGCAAAGGAACGGTTTAACCTAGAAGAACGAAATTTGGTGAGCCAAGTGGGATTGGTGTACTGATCATTACCTGCCAGTATCATCAAGATTGGGTGAAAAAATGTTGCTGAGTTTCAGGAAACTCGTAGTTTTTTGGAAGCTTGGGAACCCCTTCCAATGAATGTGATTCTCGTCAGTCTCTGCTTGGGGCTACTTCAATAGGACACAAACCATAGCGATAGAACTTGGAACTACATTATTGTGCCAAGTTTCAAAGAGCTAGCACAAACCGTGTTTGATTTAGAGTTCCAACTACATGTATCCATATAGGAGAAAAACAGAGTGAAACCTAAACATGAATATGGTTACTGCAAAGTAACGGTTTAACCTAGAAGAACGAAGTTTGGTGATCCAATTGGGACTGGTGTACTGATATTACCTGCAAGTATCATCAAGATTGGGTGAAAAAATGTTTGCTGAGATTTCAGGAAACTCGGTAGTTTTTTGGAAGCTTTGAACCCCTTCCAATGAATGTGATTCTCGTCAGTTCTGCTTGGGGCTACTTCCATAGGACACAAAACCATAGCGATAGAACTTGGAAATACATTATTGTTGCCAAGTTTCAAAGACAAGTTTCAAAGAGCTAGCACAAACCGTGTTTCATTTAGAGTTCTAACTACATGTATCCATATAGGAGAAAACAGAGTGAAACCTAAACATGAAAACGGTTCCTGCAAAGGAACGGTTTAACCTAGAAGAACGAAGTTTGGTGAGCCAAGTGGGACTGGTGTACTGATCATTACCTGCAAGTATCATCAAGATTGGGTGAAAAAATGTTTGCTGAGATTTCAGGAAACTCGTAGTTTTTTGGAAGCTTTGAACCCCTTCCAATGAATGTGATTCTCGTCAGTCTCTGCTTGGGGCTACTTCCATAGGACACAAACCATAGCGATAGAACTTGGAACTACATTATTGTGCCAAGTTTCAAAGAGCTAGCACAAACCGTGTTGATTTAGAGTTCCAACAACATGTATCCATATAGGAGAATACAGAGTGAAACCTAAACATGAAAACGGTTACTGCAAAGGAACCGTTTAACCTAGAAGAAGAACGAAATTTGGTGAGCCAAGTGGGACAGGTGTACTGATCATTACCTGCAAGTATCATCAAGATTGGGTGAAAAAATATTTGCTGAGATTTCAGGAAACTCGTAGTTTTTTGGAAGCTTGGCAACCCCTTCCAATGAATGTAATTATCGTAAGTCTCTGCTTGGGGCTACTTCAATAGGACACAAACCATAGCGATAGAACTTGGAACTACATTATTGTGCCAAGTTTCATAGAGCTAGCACAAACCGTGTTTGATTTAGAGTTCCAACTACATGTATCCATAGAGGAGAAAACAGAGTGAAACCTAAACATGAAAACGGTTACTGCAAAGGAACGGTTTACCTAGAAGAACGAAATTTGGTGAGCCAAGTGGGACTGGTGTACTGATCATTACCTGCAAGTATCATCAAGATTGGGTGAAAAAAATGTTTGCTCAGATTTCAGGAAACTCGTAGTTTTTTGGAAGCTTGGCAATCCCTTCCAATGAATGTGATTCTCGTCAGTCTCTGCTTGGGGCTACTTCAATAGGACACAAACCATAGCGATAGAACTTGGAACTACATTATTGTGCCAAGTTTCAAAGAGTTAGCACAAACCGTGTTTGATTTAGAGTTCCAACTACATGTATCCATATAGGAGAAAACAGAGTGAAACCTAAACATGAAAACGGTTACTGGAAAGGAACGGTTTAACCTAGAAGAACGAAATTTGGTGAGCCAAGTGGGACTGGTGTACTGATCATTACCTGCAAGTATCATCAAGATTGGGTGAAAAAATGTTTGCTGAGATTTCAGGAAACTCGTAGTTTTTTGTAAACTTTTGAATTCCTTCCAATGAATGTGATTCTCGTCAGTCTCTGCTTGGGGCTACTTTAATAGGACACAAACCATAGCGATAGAACTTGGAACTACATTATTTTGCCAGGTTTCAAAGAGCTAGCACAAACCGTGTTTGATTTAGAGTTCCAACTACATGTATCCATATAGGAGAAAACAGAGTGAAACCTAAACATGAAAACGGTTACTGCAAAGGAACGGTTTAACCTAGAAGAACGAAATTTGGTGAGCCAAGTGGGACTGGTGTCCTGATCATTACCTGCAAGTATCATCAAGATTGGGTGAAAAAATGTTTGCTGAGATTTCAGGAAACTCGTAGATTTTTGCATGCTTGGCAACCACTTCCAATGAATGTGAATCTCATCAGTCTCTGCTTTGGGCTACTTCAATAGGACACAAACCATAGCGATAGAACTTGGAACTACATTATTGTGCCAAGTTTCAAAGAGCTAGCACAAACCGTGTTTGATTTAGAGTTCCAAATACATGTATCCATATATGAGAAAACAGAGTGAAACCTAAACATGAAAACGGTTACTGCAAAGGAACGGTTTAACCTAGAAGAACGAAATTTGGTGAGCCAAGTGGGATTGGTGTACTGATCATTACCTGCCAGTATCATCAAGATTGGGTGAAAAAAATGTTTGCTGAGATTTCAGGAAACTCGTAGTTTTTTGGAAGCTTGGGAACCCCTTCCAATGAATGTTATTCTCGTCAGTCTCTGCTTGGGGCTACTTTAATAGGACACAAACCATAGCGAAAGAACTTGGGACTACATTATTGTGCCAGGTTTCAAAGAGCTAGCACAAACCGTGTTTGATTTAGAGTTCCAACTACATGTATCCATATAGGAGAAAACAGAGTGAAACCTAAACATGAAAACAGTTACTGCAAAGGAACGGTTTAACCTAGAAGAACGAAATTTGGTGAGCCAAGTGGGACTGGTGTACTGATCATTACCTGCAAGTATCATCAAGATTGGGTGAAAAAATGTTTGCTGAGATTTCAGGAAACTCATAGTTTTATGGAAGCTTGGCAACCCCTTCCAATGAATGTAATTCTCGTAAGTCTCTGCTTGGGGCTACTTCAATAGGACACAAACCATAGCGATAGAACTTGGAACTGCATTATTGTGCCAGGTTTCAAAGAGCTAGCACAAACCGTGTTTGATTTAGAGTTCCAACTACATGTATCCATATAGGAGAAAACAGAGTGAAACCTAAACATGAAAACGGTTACTGCAAAGGAACGGTTTAACCAAGAAGAACGAAATTTGGTGAGCCAAGTGGGACTGGTGTACTGATCATTACCTGCAAGTATCATCAAGATTGGGTGAAAAAATGTTTGCTGAGATTTCAGGAAACTCGTAGTTTTTTGGAAGCTTGGCAACCCCTTCCAATGAATGTGATTCTCGTCAGTCTCTGCTTGGGGCTACTTCAATAGGACACAAACCATAGCGATAGAACTTGGAACTACATTATTGTGCCAAGTTTCAAAGAACTAGCACAAACCGTGTTTGATTTAGAGTTCCAACTACAGGTATCCATATAGGAGAAAACAGAGTGAAACCTAAACATGAAAACGGTTACTGCAAAGGAACGGTTTAACCTAGAAGAACGAAATTTGGTGAGCCAAGTGGGACTGGTGTACTGATCATTACCTTCAAGTATCATCAAGATTGGGTGAAAAAATGTTTGCTGAGATTTCAGGAAACTCGTAGTTTTTTGGAAGCTTTGAACCCCTTCCAATGAATGTGATTCTCGTCAGTCTCTGCTTGGGGCTACTTCCATAGGACACAAACCATAGCGATAGAACTTGGAACTACATTATTGTGCCAAGTTTCAAAGAGCTAGCACAAACCGTGTTTGATTTAGAGTTCCAACTACATGTATCCATATAGGAGAAAACAGAGTGAAACCTAAACATGAAAACGGTTACTGCAAAGGAACGGTTTAACCTAGAAGAACGAAATTTGGTGAGCCAAGTGGGACTGGTGTACTGATCATTACCTGCAAGTATCATCAAGATTGGGTGAAAAAATGTTTGCTCAGATTTCAGGAAACTCGTAGTTTTTTGGAAGCTTGGCAATCCCTTCCAATGAATGTGATTCTCGTCAGTCTCTGCTTGGGGCTACTTCAATAGGACACAAACCATAGCGAT
>NW_027553128.1:0-45000 GCF_045843805.1 Urocitellus parryii
GCGCGCAGAGAGTTCAGAGCCAGCCTCAGCCACTTAGCGAGGACAGAGCAAACTCGGTGAGACCCTGTCTCAAAGTAAAGTACAAAAAAAAAAAAAACCTGCTAATATAATGTGCCTCAGGGGTTGAAAGCCCCCGCCCCCCTCAGTACAATGTCCGGTTATCTAATCCAGAAACAAAGAAAACCACACCCACCAACCCAACTCCCTCAAGAATAACCACTGGCATTGGCATCAGAAACAGAGAAACAGACCAAGAGAACAGATCTGACAACCCAGAAACACTCCCCCAAGCCCATGGAAAAACGGCGGGAACACGGATCCAATAAGGGTCCTGGGATAAACCACAGGACCCTGACAAATAAGAATGCATGCTTTCCTTGTGTGTGTGTGTGTGTGTGTGTGTGTGTGTGTGTGTGCCCGCACGCGTGCAGGAGCCCCCACACACACACACACACACACACAGGGCCACACACACAAACACACTCTCCCCGACCAGTCTCAAATGGATGGCAAAACATAAGGCAATCAAGAAAGAAGATGTTTCGGAGAGATATCTCTGTGTCTGGAAAGGAGAAGGATGGAGGCTGTGCAAAGTACTGAGTTGTCAAGGGAGAGATCCAGCGGCTCCCGCCTATAATCCCAACAGCTCGGGAGGCTGAAGCAGGAGCAGGGCGAGATCCAGGCCAGCCTCTGGCAAAGCCAGGCTCTCATCCGCTCACCGAGACCCTGCCTCTCAATAGAAGCCAAAAGGGGCCTTCAGGTGGGGGGGCGGGAGTGGGCGGGGGTCGCTCACCGGTCCAGTACCCCTTCTTTGGATCCCCCCAAAGGAACCAACCAAACCACCAGAAGCGCTGAATACCGTTCAGAAATGGGTTTTTGTATCCCACGGGCCGCCTGGTGCCTTGGGGCTCTTCAAACTCGCCCCCTCGGGCTGATAGTCAGGCCTTTGGAGCCAATGGCCACAAGTTCATTCCACGGAACCCCCGCCAGACTTCCTTTGGAGGTTCCTGCCAAGGAATCACCCTCGCCCTGTGGAGCTAAGCTTCCCCGATCCTCTTGGCTCTCCGGGCCTCCATTCCTGGGCTCCCAACAGGACCTAGACTCCTCAGAGTCAGTTCCGGTTTCCCTGGCAAATCGCTGTCCTGGGACCCAGGGCCACAGAAGGGCGTGTCCCTGAAATTCAGTCTCCCCGTGCGCCCAAGAGGGAGAAGACTAGTCCCCGAGTCGGGTGGTACCGAGACCCAGGCTCTAGCCGGGGTGGCCGCTCCTGATTGGACCCAGGTTCTGCCCACCCAACCCAGTGCATGGGTGGCGGGCGCAGAAGTGGATGGGAGCTGAGCTAGCGGGTGCTCCTGGAAAGAGACAGGTGGGCGGGGTCCTTGAGGGCGGGGCGTGGCGCACACTCGGGCAGGGGGGCGGAGCCAGGGGCTCTATAAAGCCCAGGTCGGCCTGCCTCTGCAGCCTCATTCCTTCTGGGACAGCGCCAGGCACAGGTGCTTCCAGCTGAGGCCCGGCGCCCTGAGGACCAGAAGCACACCCGCCCAGCGGCGCTCGGGGCAGCACCAGCGCGCCCGGAACAAGCGGCCAGCCGTTGCCAGGGCCCCGATACCCCGGCAGAGCGACAGCGAACCGAGTCCAGGGCCGAGGCCGAGCCGGCCACCGAGATGGCGTCCGAGGAGGTGCTGCTGCGAGCCGTTCGCAAGCTGCAGGGGCGCCTGGCCACCAGGACCCGCCCTGACAAGCTCCAGAAATACTTGCAGCAGCTCTCCGCCTTGCCCCTCACCGCACACATCCTGCAGGAGACAGGTGTCAGAAAGATGGTCAAGAGCTTGCGCCACCACGAGCTCCTTGGCGGCCTGGCCAGGGACTTGGCGGCCCGGTGGAAGAAGCTGGCTCTTCTGGAGGCCGACCCCGGGCGTGGTCCGCACGACTCCCAACTGGCAAAGGAAATCACGGACACGGGCTCCCGAGAAAACTCGAGAAAACTCGGCAGTCCATCCCGCCGGACCGGGCACGGACCCAAAAAGCACAGAGACCTGGAGAGGTCTCCCAGCCGTGAGAGGAGAGAAGACGGGAGCAAGAAGCGCCCCCGCCTGGCAGCGTTGCCTGCACCCTGGCGCTCTTGGGATGGCTGCCCTGCTCGGGCCTCCGGGGGGCCTACCGGTCCTCATCCGATGTGCGGGGACCACTCCGCTTCCCCGGAGGACACGGAGCCCTCCGCTCGTGGCCGCGTGCCTGTCGAAGGCCGGGATGGTCCTTTTCAGGCCACCACGGGACTCCCGCGAGCAAGTGCCCTGCATGGACCCCGGGGGAAACACGACCTGCTGCCCAGAGCAAGAGAGACCGATGACCAACTCGAGGATCCCAACGGTAAGATGGAATCCATCTTCTCATTTGGACAGGAAAGGAGAAGGAGCTCATGGAGCCCCCAGACAGCGTGGGACCTGGCAGGAGGGACGGAGGGAGGGAGGTCGAGAGGAGCTCAAATGTGGATCCTTGCAGTCAATTCTTCTCTCCCAGTGACAGAAGGAGCCCTAGAAGGGAGAGACCCATCCATCCAAGACAGCAGTCCGGGTGGTTGGGTGGTTGGGTGCGGGGAGGGGAGGGGCAGGGGAGGCATCCCTTCCCCGGTGAATCCAGTACCATCCATCCTCTACCCAGAAAGTGAGCCCCCCAAGCCCGGCTCGGCTGCTGAAGAACAGGCAGAGCGCCTGCGGGCTGCGGGCTGCTGATTCTTGCTTTCACTGTGGTTGGTGCTGATACCCTTTTCCGTTTTCGGTTTGTTTGTTTTTTAATTTTTGTTTCTGTTTTGTTTCCTCTCCCCCCACCCCCCACAGACGGACAGCCAGAGGAGGAGTTCTCGGAGGCGCCCACCATGTCTTTCGAGGCGTACCTCACGTATGATGAGCGGCCTGGGAAGAAGAAGAAAAAGGCGAAGACTTCGGCCAAGGCACGGAAAGCAGAAGCTTCCAAGAGGTCGAGCCAACACCTGGACTCGGCGGAGAACTTTCCTCCTCTGGTGACTGCAAAGCAGTCGGCGGGGCCGCAGCCCGCCCAAGGCCAAGGCGGTGGGGCCAGGATGGAAGGGGTCTCCCGAGAAGCCGCTGCGGTGCTGCCTGGCACGCCGTCCCCCAGCCTGTGGGACCCACCCAGTCCCCCTCCTGATGAGGATGATGATGCGCCGATGAGCTTCTTTGCACCCCATGCAACGGCGCTCTCTTCACCTCAGAAAGAGGAAGAAGCTGGCTTCGCTGGAATGCGAACTAATTCCAGGACACCCGTGTTCTCTGGTGGCAAACGTGACCATCTCGCCCACACGACCTGGCTCCCACGGGGCAGCCAGGGAGTTGCAGACCAGGATTCCCTGTGGGAAGAGAGGGCGCTCCCGCATTCTCCTTTCGGGTCTGCTCTGGAGAATTGCACACCCGAGCAGCTGTACCACGCGGAGAGATGCCACCAAGGGACCGCGGAAGAGTCAGATGGGCTCTGGAGACTGCACTGTGGCCAAGAATTTAAGGGAGAAACGCCTAAGGAGAACGAGTCCTGGAGGGAGATGTACCTGCGGCTTCAGGACGCCCGAGAGCAGCGACTGCGAGCACTCACCTCCCAAATACGATCCAGACATCCTCAAGAGCCCCGAGGCCGACAAACCAAGATGGTCTATTTCAAGTCACCCGGTGAGGTTCCAAGGAGGCACGGCCAGTTTGGGACACTAGCAGCGGCCGCCTCAGGAAGACCCAACTTCCAACCAGCCCAGGACCCCAGGGGAGGCAGAGACACGCCCTCCAGCACCAGCAGCAGCAGCAGCAGCAGCAGCAGCAGCAGCAGCAGCAGCAGCTACAGAGGCATCAGAGGCAGCAGCTTGGATGCTACAAGTGAGACCGCAGCAGAGGCCTCTTGGAACCCTGTCAGAGCTCACCGCGGGGCACCAGTGGCCAACACCAGAAAAGCCAAGGCTAAGGACATCCCCCCACTCTTGGCCAAGACCCTTAAGGACTACAGGAGAGTCATCTCCCGAAGATGAACTCAGCCCTTGCCTTGGACATTTGCGATTTCCAAAGGAGGCTTCGATCTCTGCCAAACGTGGACTCTCTGCCCTGTGCTTTGCGCGTGTCCCTCGCGGGAGAGCTCGATGCCAGTTCACTGCCTTTGTTTCCTTTCTTGTCACCTGAGCCCCTCCTAAGCCCTGATGTTGTTTTCATGTAGAAATCCCCCTGATTGAATTTTAGACTAATAAAGGCCCGTCAAAGCTCTCAGTTGTCTATTTGGGAAGGACAGCGGGCTTTCTTACACATGGCCCCAGGAGCCACTAGTTCAAGGACTGGTGAATCTGACTAACTGTGAAAACAAACAAACAAACAAACAAACAAACAAACAACAACAACAACAATACAAAAATAAATAAATAAAGAGCAAGGTTTGGGGAGGGGAGGGTGGTAAAGCACCCTTCTGTTCAACACCCAGTACAAGGGGAAACAGCAGCAACAACCAAAGGCAAACGAGAGACCGAAATGAAAAGTACAACAAGAAGAAGAAGAAGAAATGAGGACGAGCCAATGGCGGTGATGCGCGCCAGTGACGCCAACGGTTCAGGAGGCTCACAAAGGCGCGCAGAGAGTTCAGAGCCAGCCTCAGCCACTTAGCGAGGACAGAGCAACTCGGTGAGACCCTGTCTCAAAGTAAAGTACAAAAAAAAAAAAACCTGCTAATATAATGTGCCTCAGGGGTTGAAAGCCCCCGCCCCCCTCAGTACAATGTCCGGTTATCTAATCCAGAAACAAAGAAAACCACACCCACCAACCCAACTCCCTCAAGAATAACCACTGGCATTGGCATCAGAAACAGAGAAACAGACCAAGAGAACAGATCTGACAACCCAGAAACACTCCCCCAAGCCCATGGAAAAACGGCGGGAACACGGATCCAATAAGGGTCCTGGGATAAACCACAGGACCCTGACAAATAAGAATGCATGCTTTCCTTGTGTGTGTGTGTGTGTGTGTGTGTGTGTGTGTGTGCCCGCACGCGTGCAGGAGCCCCCCCACACACACACACACACACACAGGGCCACACACACAAACACACTCTCCCCGACCAGTCTCAAATGGATGGCAAAACATAAGGCAATCAAGAAAGAAGATGTTTCGGAGAGATATCTCTGTGTCTGGAAAGGAGAAGGATGGAGGCTGTGCAAAGTACTGAGTTGTCAAGGGAGAGATCCAGCGGCTCCCGCCTATAATCCCAACAGCTCGGGAGGCTGAAGCAGGAGCAGGGCGAGATCCAGGCCAGCCTCTGGCAAAGCCAGGCTCTCATCCGCTCACCGAGACCCTGCCTCTCAATAGAAGCCAAAAGGGGCCTTCAGGTGGGGGGGCGGGAGTGGGCGGGGGTCGCTCACCGGTCCAGTACCCCTTCTTTGGATCCCCCCAAAGGAACCAACCAAACCACCAGAAGCGCTGAATACCGTTCAGAAATGGGTTTTTGTATCCCACGGGCCGCCTGGTGCCTTGGGGCTCTTCAAACTCGCCCCCTCGGGCTGATAGTCAGGCCTTTGGAGCCAATGGCCACAAGTTCATTCCACGGAACCCCCGCCAGACTTCCTTTGGAGGTTCCTGCCAAGGAATCACCCTCGCCCTGTGGAGCTAAGCTTCCCCGATCCTCTTGGCTCTCCGGGCCTCCATTCCTGGGCTCCCAACAGGACCTAGACTCCTCAGAGTCAGTTCCGGTTTCCCTGGCAAATCGCTGTCCTGGGACCCAGGGCCACAGAAGGGCGTGTCCCTGAAATTCAGTCTCCCCGTGCGCCCAAGAGGGAGAAGACTAGTCCCCGAGTCGGGTGGTACCGAGACCCAGGCTCTAGCCGGGGTGGCCGCTCCTGATTGGACCCAGGTTCTGCCCACCCAACCCAGTGCATGGGTGGCGGGCGCAGAAGTGGATGGGAGCTGAGCTAGCGGGTGCTCCTGGAAAGAGACAGGTGGGCGGGGTCCTTGAGGGCGGGGCGTGGCGCACACTCGGGCAGGGGGGCGGAGCCAGGGGCTCTATAAAGCCCAGGTCGGCCTGCCTCTGCAGCCTCATTCCTTCTGGGACAGCGCCAGGCACAGGTGCTTCCAGCTGAGGCCCGGCGCCCTGAGGACCAGAAGCACACCCGCCCAGCGGCGCTCGGGGCAGCACCAGCGCGCCCGGAACAAGCGGCCAGCCGTTGCCAGGGCCCCGATACCCCGGCAGAGCGACAGCGAACCGAGTCCAGGGCCGAGGCCGAGCCGGCCACCGAGATGGCGTCCGAGGAGGTGCTGCTGCGAGCCGTTCGCAAGCTGCAGGGGCGCCTGGCCACCAGGACCCGCCCTGACAAGCTCCAGAAATACTTGCAGCAGCTCTCCGCCTTGCCCCTCACCGCACACATCCTGCAGGAGACAGGTGTCAGAAAGATGGTCAAGAGCTTGCGCCACCACGAGCTCCTTGGCGGCCTGGCCAGGGACTTGGCGGCCCGGTGGAAGAAGCTGGCTCTTCTGGAGGCCGACCCCGGGCGTGGTCCGCACGACTCCCAACTGGCAAAGGAAATCACGGACACGGGCTCCCGAGAAAACTCGAGAAAACTCGGCAGTCCATCCCGCCGGACCGGGCACGGACCCAAAAAGCACAGAGACCTGGAGAGGTCTCCCAGCCGTGAGAGGAGAGAAGACGGGAGCAAGAAGCGCCCCCGCCTGGCAGCGTTGCCTGCACCCTGGCGCTCTTGGGATGGCTGCCCTGCTCGGGCCTCCGGGGGGCCTACCGGTCCTCATCCGATGTGCGGGGACCACTCCGCTTCCCCGGAGGACACGGAGCCCTCCGCTCGTGGCCGCGTGCCTGTCGAAGGCCGGGATGGTCCTTTTCAGGCCACCACGGGACTCCCGCGAGCAAGTGCCCTGCATGGACCCCGGGGGAAACACGACCTGCTGCCCAGAGCAAGAGAGACCGATGACCAACTCGAGGATCCCAACGGTAAGATGGAATCCATCTTCTCATTTGGACAGGAAAGGAGAAGGAGCTCATGGAGCCCCCAGACAGCGTGGGACCTGGCAGGAGGGACGGAGGGAGGGAGGTCGAGAGGAGCTCAAATGTGGATCCTTGCAGTCAATTCTTCTCTCCCAGTGACAGAAGGAGCCCTAGAAGGGAGAGACCCATCCATCCAAGACAGCAGTCCGGGTGGTTGGGTGGTTGGGTGCGGGGAGGGGAGGGGCAGGGGAGGCATCCCTTCCCCGGTGAATCCAGTACCATCCATCCTCTACCCAGAAAGTGAGCCCCCCAAGCCCGGCTCGGCTGCTGAAGAACAGGCAGAGCGCCTGCGGGCTGCGGGCTGCTGATTCTTGCTTTCACTGTGGTTGGTGCTGATACCCTTTTCCGTTTTCGGTTTGTTTGTTTTTTAATTTTTGTTTCTGTTTTGTTTCCTCTCCCCCCACCCCCCACAGACGGACAGCCAGAGGAGGAGTTCTCGGAGGCGCCCACCATGTCTTTCGAGGCGTACCTCACGTATGATGAGCGGCCTGGGAAGAAGAAGAAAAAGGCGAAGACTTCGGCCAAGGCACGGAAAGCAGAAGCTTCCAAGAGGTCGAGCCAACACCTGGACTCGGCGGAGAACTTTCCTCCTCTGGTGACTGCAAAGCAGTCGGCGGGGCCGCAGCCCGCCCAAGGCCAAGGCGGTGGGGCCAGGATGGAAGGGGTCTCCCGAGAAGCCGCTGCGGTGCTGCCTGGCACGCCGTCCCCCAGCCTGTGGGACCCACCCAGTCCCCCTCCTGATGAGGATGATGATGCGCCGATGAGCTTCTTTGCACCCCATGCAACGGCGCTCTCTTCACCTCAGAAAGAGGAAGAAGCTGGCTTCGCTGGAATGCGAACTAATTCCAGGACACCCGTGTTCTCTGGTGGCAAACGTGACCATCTCGCCCACACGACCTGGCTCCCACGGGGCAGCCAGGGAGTTGCAGACCAGGATTCCCTGTGGGAAGAGAGGGCGCTCCCGCATTCTCCTTTCGGGTCTGCTCTGGAGAATTGCACACCCGAGCAGCTGTACCACGCGGAGAGATGCCACCAAGGGACCGCGGAAGAGTCAGATGGGCTCTGGAGACTGCACTGTGGCCAAGAATTTAAGGGAGAAACGCCTAAGGAGAACGAGTCCTGGAGGGAGATGTACCTGCGGCTTCAGGACGCCCGAGAGCAGCGACTGCGAGCACTCACCTCCCAAATACGATCCAGACATCCTCAAGAGCCCCGAGGCCGACAAACCAAGATGGTCTATTTCAAGTCACCCGGTGAGGTTCCAAGGAGGCACGGCCAGTTTGGGACACTAGCAGCGGCCGCCTCAGGAAGACCCAACTTCCAACCAGCCCAGGACCCCAGGGGAGGCAGAGACACGCCCTCCAGCACCAGCAGCAGCAGCAGCAGCAGCAGCAGCAGCAGCAGCAGCAGCAGCTACAGAGGCATCAGAGGCAGCAGCTTGGATGCTACAAGTGAGACCGCAGCAGAGGCCTCTTGGAACCCTGTCAGAGCTCACCGCGGGGCACCAGTGGCCAACACCAGAAAAGCCAAGGCTAAGGACATCCCCCCACTCTTGGCCAAGACCCTTAAGGACTACAGGAGAGTCATCTCCCGAAGATGAACTCAGCCCTTGCCTTGGACATTTGCGATTTCCAAAGGAGGCTTCGATCTCTGCCAAACGTGGACTCTCTGCCCTGTGCTTTGCGCGTGTCCCTCGCGGGAGAGCTCGATGCCAGTTCACTGCCTTTGTTTCCTTTCTTGTCACCTGAGCCCCTCCTAAGCCCTGATGTTGTTTTCATGTAGAAATCCCCCTGATTGAATTTTAGACTAATAAAGGCCCGTCAAAGCTCTCAGTTGTCTATTTGGGAAGGACAGCGGGCTTTCTTACACATGGCCCCAGGAGCCACTAGTTCAAGGACTGGTGAATCTGACTAACTGTGAAAACAAACAAACAAACAAACAAACAAACAAACAACAACAACAACAATACAAAAATAAATAAATAAAGAGCAAGGTTTGGGGAGGGGAGGGTGGTAAAGCACCCTTCTGTTCAACACCCAGTACAAGGGGAAACAGCAGCAACAACCAAAGGCAAACGAGAGACCGAAATGAAAAGTACAACAAGAAGAAGAAGAAGAAATGAGGACGAGCCAATGGCGGTGATGCGCGCCAGTGACGCCAACGGTTCAGGAGGCTCACAAAGGCGCGCAGAGAGTTCAGAGCCAGCCTCAGCCACTTAGCGAGGACAGAGCAACTCGGTGAGACCCTGTCTCAAAGTAAAGTACAAAAAAAAAAAAACCTGCTAATATAATGTGCCTCAGGGGTTGAAAGCCCCCGCCCCCCTCAGTACAATGTCCGGTTATCTAATCCAGAAACAAAGAAAACCACACCCACCAACCCAACTCCCTCAAGAATAACCACTGGCATTGGCATCAGAAACAGAGAAACAGACCAAGAGAACAGATCTGACAACCCAGAAACACTCCCCCAAGCCCATGGAAAAACGGCGGGAACACGGATCCAATAAGGGTCCTGGGATAAACCACAGGACCCTGACAAATAAGAATGCATGCTTTCCTTGTGTGTGTGTGTGTGTGTGTGTGTGTGTGTGTGTGCCCGCACGCGTGCAGGAGCCCCCCCACACACACACACACACACACAGGGCCACACACACAAACACACTCTCCCCGACCAGTCTCAAATGGATGGCAAAACATAAGGCAATCAAGAAAGAAGATGTTTCGGAGAGATATCTCTGTGTCTGGAAAGGAGAAGGATGGAGGCTGTGCAAAGTACTGAGTTGTCAAGGGAGAGATCCAGCGGCTCCCGCCTATAATCCCAACAGCTCGGGAGGCTGAAGCAGGAGCAGGGCGAGATCCAGGCCAGCCTCTGGCAAAGCCAGGCTCTCATCCGCTCACCGAGACCCTGCCTCTCAATAGAAGCCAAAAGGGGCCTTCAGGTGGGGGGGCGGGAGTGGGCGGGGGTCGCTCACCGGTCCAGTACCCCTTCTTTGGATCCCCCCAAAGGAACCAACCAAACCACCAGAAGCGCTGAATACCGTTCAGAAATGGGTTTTTGTATCCCACGGGCCGCCTGGTGCCTTGGGGCTCTTCAAACTCGCCCCCTCGGGCTGATAGTCAGGCCTTTGGAGCCAATGGCCACAAGTTCATTCCACGGAACCCCCGCCAGACTTCCTTTGGAGGTTCCTGCCAAGGAATCACCCTCGCCCTGTGGAGCTAAGCTTCCCCGATCCTCTTGGCTCTCCGGGCCTCCATTCCTGGGCTCCCAACAGGACCTAGACTCCTCAGAGTCAGTTCCGGTTTCCCTGGCAAATCGCTGTCCTGGGACCCAGGGCCACAGAAGGGCGTGTCCCTGAAATTCAGTCTCCCCGTGCGCCCAAGAGGGAGAAGACTAGTCCCCGAGTCGGGTGGTACCGAGACCCAGGCTCTAGCCGGGGTGGCCGCTCCTGATTGGACCCAGGTTCTGCCCACCCAACCCAGTGCATGGGTGGCGGGCGCAGAAGTGGATGGGAGCTGAGCTAGCGGGTGCTCCTGGAAAGAGACAGGTGGGCGGGGTCCTTGAGGGCGGGGCGTGGCGCACACTCGGGCAGGGGGGCGGAGCCAGGGGCTCTATAAAGCCCAGGTCGGCCTGCCTCTGCAGCCTCATTCCTTCTGGGACAGCGCCAGGCACAGGTGCTTCCAGCTGAGGCCCGGCGCCCTGAGGACCAGAAGCACACCCGCCCAGCGGCGCTCGGGGCAGCACCAGCGCGCCCGGAACAAGCGGCCAGCCGTTGCCAGGGCCCCGATACCCCGGCAGAGCGACAGCGAACCGAGTCCAGGGCCGAGGCCGAGCCGGCCACCGAGATGGCGTCCGAGGAGGTGCTGCTGCGAGCCGTTCGCAAGCTGCAGGGGCGCCTGGCCACCAAGACCCGCCCTGACAAGCTCCAGAAATACTTGCAGCAGCTCTCCGCCTTGCCCCTCACCGCACACATCCTGCAGGAGACAGGTGTCAGAAAGATGGTCAAGAGCTTGCGCCACCACGAGCTCCTTGGCGGCCTGGCCAGGGACTTGGCGGCCCGGTGGAAGAAGCTGGCTCTTCTGGAGGCCGACCCCGGGCGTGGTCCGCACGACTCCCAACTGGCAAAGGAAATCACGGACACGGGCTCCCGAGAAAACTCGAGAAAACTCGGCAGTCCATCCCGCCGGACCGGGCACGGACCCAAAAAGCACAGAGACCTGGAGAGGTCTCCCAGCCGTGAGAGGAGAGAAGACGGGAGCAAGAAGCGCCCCCGCCTGGCAGCGTTGCCTGCACCCTGGCGCTCTTGGGATGGCTGCCCTGCTCGGGCCTCCGGGGGGCCTACCGGTCCTCATCCGATGTGCGGGGACCACTCCGCTTCCCCGGAGGACACGGAGCCCTCCGCTCGTGGCCGCGTGCCTGTCGAAGGCCGGGATGGTCCTTTTCAGGCCACCACGGGACTCCCGCGAGCAAGTGCCCTGCATGGACCCCGGGGGAAACACGACCTGCTGCCCAGAGCAAGAGAGACCGATGACCAACTCGAGGATCCCAACGGTAAGATGGAATCCATCTTCTCATTTGGACAGGAAAGGAGAAGGAGCTCATGGAGCCCCCAGACAGCGTGGGACCTGGCAGGAGGGACGGAGGGAGGGAGGTCGAGAGGAGCTCAAATGTGGATCCTTGCAGTCAATTCTTCTCTCCCAGTGACAGAAGGAGCCCTAGAAGGGAGAGACCCATCCATCCAAGACAGCAGTCCGGGTGGTTGGGTGGTTGGGTGCGGGGAGGGGAGGGGCAGGGGAGGCATCCCTTCCCCGGTGAATCCAGTACCATCCATCCTCTACCCAGAAAGTGAGCCCCCCAAGCCCGGCTCGGCTGCTGAAGAACAGGCAGAGCGCCTGCGGGCTGCGGGCTGCGGGCTGCTGATTCTTGCTTTCACTGTGGTTGGTGCTGATACCCTTTTCCGTTTTCGGTTTGTTTGTTTTTTAATTTTTGTTTCTGTTTTGTTTCCTCTCCCCCCACCCCCCACAGACGGACAGCCAGAGGAGGAGTTCTCGGAGGCGCCCACCATGTCTTTCGAGGCGTACCTCACGTATGATGAGCGGCCTGGGAAGAAGAAGAAAAAGGCGAAGACTTCGGCCAAGGCACGGAAAGCAGAAGCTTCCAAGAGGTCGAGCCAACACCTGGACTCGGCGGAGAACTTTCCTCCTCTGGTGACTGCAAAGCAGTCGGCGGGGCCGCAGCCCGCCCAAGGCCAAGGCGGTGGGGCCAGGATGGAAGGGGTCTCCCGAGAAGCCGCTGCGGTGCTGCCTGGCACGCCGTCCCCCAGCCTGTGGGACCCACCCAGTCCCCCTCCTGATGAGGATGATGATGCGCCGATGAGCTTCTTTGCACCCCATGCAACGGCGCTCTCTTCACCTCAGAAAGAGGAAGAAGCTGGCTTCGCTGGAATGCGAACTAATTCCAGGACACCCGTGTTCTCTGGTGGCAAACGTGACCATCTCGCCCACACGACCTGGCTCCCACGGGGCAGCCAGGGAGTTGCAGACCAGGATTCCCTGTGGGAAGAGAGGGCGCTCCCGCATTCTCCTTTCGGGTCTGCTCTGGAGAATTGCACACCCGAGCAGCTGTACCACGCGGAGAGATGCCACCAAGGGACCGCGGAAGAGTCAGATGGGCTCTGGAGACTGCACTGTGGCCAAGAATTTAAGGGAGAAACGCCTAAGGAGAACGAGTCCTGGAGGGAGATGTACCTGCGGCTTCAGGACGCCCGAGAGCAGCGACTGCGAGCACTCACCTCCCAAATACGATCCAGACATCCTCAAGAGCCCCGAGGCCGACAAACCAAGATGGTCTATTTCAAGTCACCCGGTGAGGTTCCAAGGAGGCACGGCCAGTTTGGGACACTAGCAGCGGCCGCCTCAGGAAGACCCAACTTCCAACCAGCCCAGGACCCCAGGGGAGGCAGAGACACGCCCTCCAGCACCAGCAGCAGCAGCAGCAGCAGCAGCAGCAGCAGCAGCAGCAGCTACAGAGGCATCAGAGGCAGCAGCTTGGATGCTACAAGTGAGACCGCAGCAGAGGCCTCTTGGAACCCTGTCAGAGCTCACCGCGGGGCACCAGTGGCCAACACCAGAAAAGCCAAGGCTAAGGACATCCCCCCACTCTTGGCCAAGACCCTTAAGGACTACAGGAGAGTCATCTCCCGAAGATGAACTCAGCCCTTGCCTTGGACATTTGCGATTTCCAAAGGAGGCTTCGATCTCTGCCAAACGTGGACTCTCTGCCCTGTGCTTTGCGCGTGTCCCTCGCGGGAGAGCTCGATGCCAGTTCACTGCCTTTGTTTCCTTTCTTGTCACCTGAGCCCCTCCTAAGCCCTGATGTTGTTTTCATGTAGAAATCCCCCTGATTGAATTTTAGACTAATAAAGGCCCGTCAAAGCTCTCAGTTGTCTATTTGGGAAGGACAGCGGGCTTTCTTACACATGGCCCCAGGAGCCACTAGTTCAAGGACTGGTGAATCTGACTAACTGTGAAAACAAACAAACAAACAAACAAACAAACAAACAACAACAACAACAATACAAAAATAAATAAATAAAGAGCAAGGTTTGGGGAGGGGAGGGTGGTAAAGCACCCTTCTGTTCAACACCCAGTACAAGGGGAAACAGCAGCAACAACCAAAGGCAAACGAGAGACCGAAATGAAAAGTACAACAAGAAGAAGAAGAAGAAATGAGGACGAGCCAATGGCGGTGATGCGCGCCAGTGACGCCAACGGTTCAGGAGGCTCACAAAGGCGCGCAGAGAGTTCAGAGCCAGCCTCAGCCACTTAGCGAGGACAGAGCAACTCGGTGAGACCCTGTCTCAAAGTAAAGTACAAAAAAAAAAAAACCTGCTAATATAATGTGCCTCAGGGGTTGAAAGCCCCCGCCCCCCTCAGTACAATGTCCGGTTATCTAATCCAGAAACAAAGAAAACCACACCCACCAACCCAACTCCCTCAAGAATAACCACTGGCATTGGCATCAGAAACAGAGAAACAGACCAAGAGAACAGATCTGACAACCCAGAAACACTCCCCCAAGCCCATGGAAAAACGGCGGGAACACGGATCCAATAAGGGTCCTGGGATAAACCACAGGACCCTGACAAATAAGAATGCATGCTTTCCTTGTGTGTGTGTGTGTGTGTGTGTGTGTGTGTGTGTGCCCGCACGCGTGCAGGAGCCCCCCCACACACACACACACACACACAGGGCCACACACACAAACACACTCTCCCCGACCAGTCTCAAATGGATGGCAAAACATAAGGCAATCAAGAAAGAAGATGTTTCGGAGAGATATCTCTGTGTCTGGAAAGGAGAAGGATGGAGGCTGTGCAAAGTACTGAGTTGTCAAGGGAGAGATCCAGCGGCTCCCGCCTATAATCCCAACAGCTCGGGAGGCTGAAGCAGGAGCAGGGCGAGATCCAGGCCAGCCTCTGGCAAAGCCAGGCTCTCATCCGCTCACCGAGACCCTGCCTCTCAATAGAAGCCAAAAGGGGCCTTCAGGTGGGGGGGCGGGAGTGGGCGGGGGTCGCTCACCGGTCCAGTACCCCTTCTTTGGATCCCCCCAAAGGAACCAACCAAACCACCAGAAGCGCTGAATACCGTTCAGAAATGGGTTTTTGTATCCCACGGGCCGCCTGGTGCCTTGGGGCTCTTCAAACTCGCCCCCTCGGGCTGATAGTCAGGCCTTTGGAGCCAATGGCCACAAGTTCATTCCACGGAACCCCCGCCAGACTTCCTTTGGAGGTTCCTGCCAAGGAATCACCCTCGCCCTGTGGAGCTAAGCTTCCCCGATCCTCTTGGCTCTCCGGGCCTCCATTCCTGGGCTCCCAACAGGACCTAGACTCCTCAGAGTCAGTTCCGGTTTCCCTGGCAAATCGCTGTCCTGGGACCCAGGGCCACAGAAGGGCGTGTCCCTGAAATTCAGTCTCCCCGTGCGCCCAAGAGGGAGAAGACTAGTCCCCGAGTCGGGTGGTACCGAGACCCAGGCTCTAGCCGGGGTGGCCGCTCCTGATTGGACCCAGGTTCTGCCCACCCAACCCAGTGCATGGGTGGCGGGCGCAGAAGTGGATGGGAGCTGAGCTAGCGGGTGCTCCTGGAAAGAGACAGGTGGGCGGGGTCCTTGAGGGCGGGGCGTGGCGCACACTCGGGCAGGGGGGCGGAGCCAGGGGCTCTATAAAGCCCAGGTCGGCCTGCCTCTGCAGCCTCATTCCTTCTGGGACAGCGCCAGGCACAGGTGCTTCCAGCTGAGGCCCGGCGCCCTGAGGACCAGAAGCACACCCGCCCAGCGGCGCTCGGGGCAGCACCAGCGCGCCCGGAACAAGCGGCCAGCCGTTGCCAGGGCCCCGATACCCCGGCAGAGCGACAGCGAACCGAGTCCAGGGCCGAGGCCGAGCCGGCCACCGAGATGGCGTCCGAGGAGGTGCTGCTGCGAGCCGTTCGCAAGCTGCAGGGGCGCCTGGCCACCAGGACCCGCCCTGACAAGCTCCAGAAATACTTGCAGCAGCTCTCCGCCTTGCCCCTCACCGCACACATCCTGCAGGAGACAGGTGTCAGAAAGATGGTCAAGAGCTTGCGCCACCACGAGCTCCTTGGCGGCCTGGCCAGGGACTTGGCGGCCCGGTGGAAGAAGCTGGCTCTTCTGGAGGCCGACCCCGGGCGTGGTCCGCACGACTCCCAACTGGCAAAGGAAATCACGGACACGGGCTCCCGAGAAAACTCGAGAAAACTCGGCAGTCCATCCCGCCGGACCGGGCACGGACCCAAAAAGCACAGAGACCTGGAGAGGTCTCCCAGCCGTGAGAGGAGAGAAGACGGGAGCAAGAAGCGCCCCCGCCTGGCAGCGTTGCCTGCACCCTGGCGCTCTTGGGATGGCTGCCCTGCTCGGGCCTCCGGGGGGCCTACCGGTCCTCATCCGATGTGCGGGGACCACTCCGCTTCCCCGGAGGACACGGAGCCCTCCGCTCGTGGCCGCGTGCCTGTCGAAGGCCGGGATGGTCCTTTTCAGGCCACCACGGGACTCCCGCGAGCAAGTGCCCTGCATGGACCCCGGGGGAAACACGACCTGCTGCCCAGAGCAAGAGAGACCGATGACCAACTCGAGGATCCCAACGGTAAGATGGAATCCATCTTCTCATTTGGACAGGAAAGGAGAAGGAGCTCATGGAGCCCCCAGACAGCGTGGGACCTGGCAGGAGGGACGGAGGGAGGGAGGTCGAGAGGAGCTCAAATGTGGATCCTTGCAGTCAATTCTTCTCTCCCAGTGACAGAAGGAGCCCTAGAAGGGAGAGACCCATCCATCCAAGACAGCAGTCCGGGTGGTTGGGTGGTTGGGTGCGGGGAGGGGAGGGGCAGGGGAGGCATCCCTTCCCCGGTGAATCCAGTACCATCCATCCTCTACCCAGAAAGTGAGCCCCCCAAGCCCGGCTCGGCTGCTGAAGAACAGGCAGAGCGCCTGCGGGCTGCGGGCTGCTGATTCTTGCTTTCACTGTGGTTGGTGCTGATACCCTTTTCCGTTTTCGGTTTGTTTGTTTTTTAATTTTTGTTTCTGTTTTGTTTCCTCTCCCCCCACCCCCCACAGACGGACAGCCAGAGGAGGAGTTCTCGGAGGCGCCCACCATGTCTTTCGAGGCGTACCTCACGTATGATGAGCGGCCTGGGAAGAAGAAGAAAAAGGCGAAGACTTCGGCCAAGGCACGGAAAGCAGAAGCTTCCAAGAGGTCGAGCCAACACCTGGACTCGGCGGAGAACTTTCCTCCTCTGGTGACTGCAAAGCAGTCGGCGGGGCCGCAGCCTGCCCAAGGCCAAGGCGGTGGGGCCAGGATGGAAGGGGTCTCCCGAGAAGCCGCTGCGGTGCTGCCTGGCACGCCGTCCCCCAGCCTGTGGGACCCACCCAGTCCCCCTCCTGATGAGGATGATGATGCGCCGATGAGCTTCTTTGCACCCCATGCAACGGCGCTCTCTTCACCTCAGAAAGAGGAAGAAGCTGGCTTCGCTGGAATGCGAACTAATTCCAGGACACCCGTGTTCTCTGGTGGCAAACGTGACCATCTCGCCCACACGACCTGGCTCCCACGGGGCAGCCAGGGAGTTGCAGACCAGGATTCCCTGTGGGAAGAGAGGGCGCTCCCGCATTCTCCTTTCGGGTCTGCTCTGGAGAATTGCACACCCGAGCAGCTGTACCACGCGGAGAGATGCCACCAAGGGACCGCGGAAGAGTCAGATGGGCTCTGGAGACTGCACTGTGGCCAAGAATTTAAGGGAGAAACGCCTAAGGAGAACGAGTCCTGGAGGGAGATGTACCTGCGGCTTCAGGACGCCCGAGAGCAGCGACTGCGAGCACTCACCTCCCAAATACGATCCAGACATCCTCAAGAGCCCCGAGGCCGACAAACCAAGATGGTCTATTTCAAGTCACCCGGTGAGGTTCCAAGGAGGCACGGCCAGTTTGGGACACTAGCAGCGGCCGCCTCAGGAAGACCCAACTTCCAACCAGCCCAGGACCCCAGGGGAGGCAGAGACACGCCCTCCAGCACCAGCAGCAGCAGCAGCAGCAGCAGCAGCAGCAGCAGCAGCAGCTACAGAGGCATCAGAGGCAGCAGATTGGATGCTACAAGTGAGACCGCAGCAGAGGCCTCTTGGAACCCTGTCAGAGCTCACCGCGGGGCACCAGTGGCCAACACCAGAAAAGCCAAGGCTAAGGACATCCCCCCACTCTTGGCCAAGACCCTTAAGGACTACAGGAGAGTCATCTCCCGAAGATGAACTCAGCCCTTGCCTTGGACATTTGCGATTTCCAAAGGAGGCTTCGATCTCTGCCAAACGTGGACTCTCTGCCCTGTGCTTTGCGCGTGTCCCTCGCGGGAGAGCTCGATGCCAGTTCACTGCCTTTGTTTCCTTTCTTGTCACCTGAGCCCCTCCTAAGCCCTGATGTTGTTTTCATGTAGAAATCCCCCTGATTGAATTTTAGACTAATAAAGGCCCGTCAAAGCTCTCAGTTGTCTATTTGGGAAGGACAGCGGGCTTTCTTACACATGGCCCCAGGAGCCACTAGTTCAAGGACTGGTGAATCTGACTAACTGTGAAAACAAACAAACAAACAAACAAACAAACAACAACAATACAAAAATAAATAAATAAAGAGCAAGGTTTGGGGAGGGGAGGGTGGTAAAGCACCCTTCTGTTCAACACCCAGTACAAGGGGAAACAGCAGCAACAACCAAAGGCAAACGAGAGACCGAAATGAAAAGTACAACAAGAAGAAGAAGAAGAAATGAGGACGAGCCAATGGCGGTGATGCGCGCCAGTGACGCCAACGGTTCAGGAGGCTCACAAAGGCGCGCAGAGAGTTCAGAGCCAGCCTCAGCCACTTAGCGAGGACAGAGCAACTCGGTGAGACCCTGTCTCAAAGTAAAGTACAAAAAAAAAAAAAAAAAAAAACCCTGCTAATATAATATGCCTCAGGGGGTGAAAGCCCCCGCCCCCCTCAGTACAATGTCCGGTTATCTAATCCAGAAACAAAGAAAACCACACCCACCAACCCAACTCCCTCAAGAATAACCACTGGCATTGGCATCAGAAACAGAGAAACAGACCAAGAGAACAGATCTGACAACCCAGAAACACTCCCCCAAGCCCATGGAAAAACGGCGGGAACACGGATCCAATAAGGGTCCTGGGATAAACCACAGGACCCTGACAAATAAGAATGCATGCTTTCCTTGTGTGTGTGTGTGTGTGTGTGTGTGTGTGTGTGCCCGCACGCGTGCAGGAGCCCCCCCCCCCACACACACACACACAGGGCCACACACACAAACACACTCTCCCCGACCAGTCTCAAATGGATGGCAAAACATAAGGCAATCAAGAAAGAAGATGTTTCGGAGAGATATCTCTGTGTCTGGAAAGGAGAAGGATGGAGGCTGTGCAAAGTACTGAGTTGTCAAGGGAGAGATCCAGCGGCTCCCGCCTATAATCCCAACAGCTCGGGAGGCTGAAGCAGGAGCAGGGCGAGATCCAGGCCAGCCTCTGGCAAAGCCAGGCTCTCATCCGCTCACCGAGACCCTGCCTCTCAATAGAAGCCAAAAGGGGCCTTCAGGTGGGGGGGCGGGAGTGGGCGGGGGTCGCTCACCGGTCCAGTACCCCTTCTTTGGATCCCCCCAAAGGAACCAACCAAACCACCAGAAGCGCTGAATACCGTTCAGAAATGGGTTTTTGTATCCCACGGGCCGCCTGGTGCCTTGGGGCTCTTCAAACTCGCCCCCTCGGGCTGATAGTCAGGCCTTTGGAGCCAATGGCCACAAGTTCATTCCACGGAACCCCCGCCAGACTTCCTTTGGAGGTTCCTGCCAAGGAATCACCCTCGCCCTGTGGAGCTAAGCTTCCCCGATCCTCTTGGCTCTCCGGGCCTCCATTCCTGGGCTCCCAACAGGACCTAGACTCCTCAGAGTCAGTTCCGGTTTCCCTGGCAAATCGCTGTCCTGGGACCCAGGGCCACAGAAGGGCGTGTCCCTGAAATTCAGTCTCCCCGTGCGCCCAAGAGGGAGAAGACTAGTCCCCGAGTCGGGTGGTACCGAGACCCAGGCTCTAGCCGGGGTGGCCGCTCCTGATTGGACCCAGGTTCTGCCCACCCAACCCAGTGCATGGGTGGCGGGCGCAGAAGTGGATGGGAGCTGAGCTAGCGGGTGCTCCTGGAAAGAGACAGGTGGGCGGGGTCCTTGAGGGCGGGGCGTGGCGCACACTCGGGCAGGGGGGCGGAGCCAGGGGCTCTATAAAGCCCAGGTCGGCCTGCCTCTGCAGCCTCATTCCTTCTGGGACAGCGCCAGGCACAGGTGCTTCCAGCTGAGGCCCGGCGCCCTGAGGACCAGAAGCACACCCGCCCAGCGGCGCTCGGGGCAGCACCAGCGCGCCCGGAACAAGCGGCCAGCCGTTGCCAGGGCCCCGATACCCCGGCAGAGCGACAGCGAACCGAGTCCAGGGCCGAGGCCGAGCCGGCCACCGAGATGGCGTCCGAGGAGGTGCTGCTGCGAGCCGTTCGCAAGCTGCAGGGGCGCCTGGCCACCAGGACCCGCCCTGACAAGCTCCAGAAATACTTGCAGCAGCTCTCCGCCTTGCCCCTCACCGCACACATCCTGCAGGAGACAGGTGTCAGAAAGATGGTCAAGAGCTTGCGCCACCACGAGCTCCTTGGCGGCCTGGCCAGGGACTTGGCGGCCCGGTGGAAGAAGCTGGCTCTTCTGGAGGCCGACCCCGGGCGTGGTCCGCACGACTCCCAACTGGCAAAGGAAATCACGGACACGGGCTCCCGAGAAAACTCGAGAAAACTCGGCAGTCCATCCCGCCGGACCGGGCACGGACCCAAAAAGCACAGAGACCTGGAGAGGTCTCCCAGCCGTGAGAGGAGAGAAGACGGGAGCAAGAAGCGCCCCCGCCTGGCAGCGTTGCCTGCACCCTGGCGCTCTTGGGATGGCTGCCCTGCTCGGGCCTCCGGGGGGCCTACCGGTCCTCATCCGATGTGCGGGGACCACTCCGCTTCCCCGGAGGACACGGAGCCCTCCGCTCGTGGCCGCGTGCCTGTCGAAGGCCGGGATGGTCCTTTTCAGGCCACCACGGGACTCCCGCGAGCAAGTGCCCTGCATGGACCCCGGGGGAAACACGACCTGCTGCCCAGAGCAAGAGAGACCGATGACCAACTCGAGGATCCCAACGGTAAGATGGAATCCATCTTCTCATTTGGACAGGAAAGGAGAAGGAGCTCATGGAGCCCCCAGACAGCGTGGGACCTGGCAGGAGGGACGGAGGGAGGGAGGTCGAGAGGAGCTCAAATGTGGATCCTTGCAGTCAATTCTTCTCTCCCAGTGACAGAAGGAGCCCTAGAAGGGAGAGACCCATCCATCCAAGACAGCAGTCCGGGTGGTTGGGTGGTTGGGTGCGGGGAGGGGAGGGGCAGGGGAGGCATCCCTTCCCCGGTGAATCCAGTACCATCCATCCTCTACCCAGAAAGTGAGCCCCCCAAGCCCGGCTCGGCTGCTGAAGAACAGGCAGAGCGCCTGCGGGCTGCGGGCTGCTGATTCTTGCTTTCACTGTGGTTGGTGCTGATACCCTTTTCCGTTTTCGGTTTGTTTGTTTTTTAATTTTTGTTTCTGTTTTGTTTCCTCTCCCCCCACCCCCCACAGACGGACAGCCAGAGGAGGAGTTCTCGGAGGCGCCCACCATGTCTTTCGAGGCGTACCTCACGTATGATGAGCGGCCTGGGAAGAAGAAGAAAAAGGCGAAGACTTCGGCCAAGGCACGGAAAGCAGAAGCTTCCAAGAGGTCGAGCCAACACCTGGACTCGGCGGAGAACTTTCCTCCTCTGGTGACTGCAAAGCAGTCGGCGGGGCCGCAGCCCGCCCAAGGCCAAGGCGGTGGGGCCAGGATGGAAGGGGTCTCCCGAGAAGCCGCTGCGGTGCTGCCTGGCACGCCGTCCCCCAGCCTGTGGGACCCACCCAGTCCCCCTCCTGATGAGGATGATGATGCGCCGATGAGCTTCTTTGCACCCCATGCAACGGCGCTCTCTTCACCTCAGAAAGAGGAAGAAGCTGGCTTCGCTGGAATGCGAACTAATTCCAGGACACCCGTGTTCTCTGGTGGCAAACGTGACCATCTCGCCCACACGACCTGGCTCCCACGGGGCAGCCAGGGAGTTGCAGACCAGGATTCCCTGTGGGAAGAGAGGGCGCTCCCGCATTCTCCTTTCGGGTCTGCTCTGGAGAATTGCACACCCGAGCAGCTGTACCACGCGGAGAGATGCCACCAAGGGACCGCGGAAGAGTCAGATGGGCTCTGGAGACTGCACTGTGGCCAAGAATTTAAGGGAGAAACGCCTAAGGAGAACGAGTCCTGGAGGGAGATGTACCTGCGGCTTCAGGACGCCCGAGAGCAGCGACTGCGAGCACTCACCTCCCAAATACGATCCAGACATCCTCAAGAGCCCCGAGGCCGACAAACCAAGATGGTCTATTTCAAGTCACCCGGTGAGGTTCCAAGGAGGCACGGCCAGTTTGGGACACTAGCAGCGGCCGCCTCAGGAAGACCCAACTTCCAACCAGCCCAGGACCCCAGGGGAGGCAGAGACACGCCCTCCAGCACCAGCAGCAGCAGCAGCAGCAGCAGCAGCAGCAGCAGCAGCAGCAGCAGCTACAGAGGCATCAGAGGCAGCAGCTTGGATGCTACAAGTGAGACCGCAGCAGAGGCCTCTTGGAACCCTGTCAGAGCTCACCGCGGGGCACCAGTGGCCAACACCAGAAAAGCCAAGGCTAAGGACATCCCCCCACTCTTGGCCAAGACCCTTAAGGACTACAGGAGAGTCATCTCCCGAAGATGAACTCAGCCCTTGCCTTGGACATTTGCGATTTCCAAAGGAGGCTTCGATCTCTGCCAAACGTGGACTCTCTGCCCTGTGCTTTGCGCGTGTCCCTCGCGGGAGAGCTCGATGCCAGTTCACTGCCTTTGTTTCCTTTCTTGTCACCTGAGCCCCTCCTAAGCCCTGATGTTGTTTTCATGTAGAAATCCCCCTGATTGAATTTTAGACTAATAAAGGCCCGTCAAAGCTCTCAGTTGTCTATTTGGGAAGGACAGCGGGCTTTCTTACACATGGCCCCAGGAGCCACTAGTTCAAGGACTGGTGAATCTGACTAACTGTGAAAACAAACAAACAAACAAACAAACAAACAACAACAATACAAAAATAAATAAATAAAGAGCAAGGTTTGGGGAGGGGAGGGTGGTAAAGCACCCTTCTGTTCAACACCCAGTACAAGGGGAAACAGCAGCAACAACCAAAGGCAAACGAGAGACCGAAATGAAAAGTACAACAAGAAGAAGAAGAAGAAATGAGGACGAGCCAATGGCGGTGATGCGCGCCAGTGACGCCAACGGTTCAGGAGGCTCACAAAGGCGCGCAGAGAGTTCAGAGCCAGCCTCAGCCACTTAGCGAGGACAGAGCAACTCGGTGAGACCCTGTCTCAAAGTAACGTACAAAAAAAAAAAAAAAAAAAAAAACCCTGCTAATATAATATGCCTCAGGGGGTGAAAGCCCCCGCCCCCCTCAGTACAATGTCCGGTTATCTAATCCAGAAACAAAGAAAACCACACCCACCAACCCAACTCCCTCAAGAATAACCACTGGCATTGGCATCAGAAACAGAGAAACAGACCAAGAGAACAGATCTGACAACCCAGAAACACTCCCCCAAGCCCATGGAAAAACGGCGGGAACACGGATCCAATAAGGGTCCTGGGATAAACCACAGGACCCTGACAAATAAGAATGCATGCTTTCCTTGTGTGTGTGTGTGTGTGTGTGTGTGTGTGTGCCCGCACGCGTGCAGGAGCCCCCCCCCACACACACACACACACACAGGGCCACACACACAAACACACTCTCCCCGACCAGTCTCAAATGGATGGCAAAACATAAGGCAATCAAGAAAGAAGATGTTTCGGAGAGATATCTCTGTGTCTGGAAAGGAGAAGGATGGAGGCTGTGCAAAGTACTGAGTTGTCAAGGGAGAGATCCAGCGGCTCCCGCCTATAATCCCAACAGCTCGGGAGGCTGAAGCAGGAGCAGGGCGAGATCCAGGCCAGCCTCTGGCAAAGCCAGGCTCTCATCCGCTCACCGAGACCCTGCCTCTCAATAGAAGCCAAAAGGGGCCTTCAGGTGGGGGGGCGGGAGTGGGCGGGGGTCGCTCACCGGTCCAGTACCCCTTCTTTGGATCCCCCCAAAGGAACCAACCAAACCACCAGAAGCGCTGAATACCGTTCAGAAATGGGTTTTTGTATCCCACGGGCCGCCTGGTGCCTTGGGGCTCTTCAAACTCGCCCCCTCGGGCTGATAGTCAGGCCTTTGGAGCCAATGGCCACAAGTTCATTCCACGGAACCCCCGCCAGACTTCCTTTGGAGGTTCCTGCCAAGGAATCACCCTCGCCCTGTGGAGCTAAGCTTCCCCGATCCTCTTGGCTCTCCGGGCCTCCATTCCTGGGCTCCCAACAGGACCTAGACTCCTCAGAGTCAGTTCCGGTTTCCCTGGCAAATCGCTGTCCTGGGACCCAGGGCCACAGAAGGGCGTGTCCCTGAAATTCAGTCTCCCCGTGCGCCCAAGAGGGAGAAGACTAGTCCCCGAGTCGGGTGGTACCGAGACCCAGGCTCTAGCCGGGGTGGCCGCTCCTGATTGGACCCAGGTTCTGCCCACCCAACCCAGTGCATGGGTGGCGGGCGCAGAAGTGGATGGGAGCTGAGCTAGCGGGTGCTCCTGGAAAGAGACAGGTGGGCGGGGTCCTTGAGGGCGGGGCGTGGCGCACACTCGGGCAGGGGGGCGGAGCCAGGGGCTCTATAAAGCCCAGGTCGGCCTGCCTCTGCAGCCTCATTCCTTCTGGGACAGCGCCAGGCACAGGTGCTTCCAGCTGAGGCCCGGCGCCCTGAGGACCAGAAGCACACCCGCCCAGCGGCGCTCGGGGCAGCACCAGCGCGCCCGGAACAAGCGGCCAGCCGTTGCCAGGGCCCCGATACCCCGGCAGAGCGACAGCGAACCGAGTCCAGGGCCGAGGCCGAGCCGGCCACCGAGATGGCGTCCGAGGAGGTGCTGCTGCGAGCCGTTCGCAAGCTGCAGGGGCGCCTGGCCACCAGGACCCGCCCTGACAAGCTCCAGAAATACTTGCAGCAGCTCTCCGCCTTGCCCCTCACCGCACACATCCTGCAGGAGACAGGTGTCAGAAAGATGGTCAAGAGCTTGCGCCACCACGAGCTCCTTGGCGGCCTGGCCAGGGACTTGGCGGCCCGGTGGAAGAAGCTGGCTCTTCTGGAGGCCGACCCCGGGCGTGGTCCGCACGACTCCCAACTGGCAAAGGAAATCACGGACACGGGCTCCCGAGAAAACTCGAGAAAACTCGGCAGTCCATCCCGCCGGACCGGGCACGGACCCAAAAAGCACAGAGACCTGGAGAGGTCTCCCAGCCGTGAGAGGAGAGAAGACGGGAGCAAGAAGCGCCCCCGCCTGGCAGCGTTGCCTGCACCCTGGCGCTCTTGGGATGGCTGCCCTGCTCGGGCCTCCGGGGGGCCTACCGGTCCTCATCCGATGTGCGGGGACCACTCCGCTTCCCCGGAGGACACGGAGCCCTCCGCTCGTGGCCGCGTGCCTGTCGAAGGCCGGGATGGTCCTTTTCAGGCCACCACGGGACTCCCGCGAGCAAGTGCCCTGCATGGACCCCGGGGGAAACACGACCTGCTGCCCAGAGCAAGAGAGACCGATGACCAACTCGAGGATCCCAACGGTAAGATGGAATCCATCTTCTCATTTGGACAGGAAAGGAGAAGGAGCTCATGGAGCCCCCAGACAGCGTGGGACCTGGCAGGAGGGACGGAGGGAGGGAGGTCGAGAGGAGCTCAAATGTGGATCCTTGCAGTCAATTCTTCTCTCCCAGTGACAGAAGGAGCCCTAGAAGGGAGAGACCCATCCATCCAAGACAGCAGTCCGGGTGGTTGGGTGGTTGGGTGCGGGGAGGGGAGGGGCAGGGGAGGCATCCCTTCCCCGGTGAATCCAGTACCATCCATCCTCTACCCAGAAAGTGAGCCCCCCAAGCCCGGCTCGGCTGCTGAAGAACAGGCAGAGCGCCTGCGGGCTGCGGGCTGCTGATTCTTGCTTTCACTGTGGTTGGTGCTGATACCCTTTTCCGTTTTCGGTTTGTTTGTTTTTTAATTTTTGTTTCTGTTTTGTTTCCTCTCCCCCCACCCCCCACAGACGGACAGCCAGAGGAGGAGTTCTCGGAGGCGCCCACCATGTCTTTCGAGGCGTACCTCACGTATGATGAGCGGCCTGGGAAGAAGAAGAAAAAGACGAAGACTTCGGCCAAGGCACGGAAAGCAGAAGCTTCCAAGAGGTCGAGCCAACACCTGGACTCGGCGGAGAACTTTCCTCCTCTGGTGACTGCAAAGCAGTCGGCGGGGCCGCAGCCCGCCCAAGGCCAAGGCGGTGGGGCCAGGATGGAAGGGGTCTCCCGAGAAGCCGCTGCGGTGCTGCCTGGCACGCCGTCCCCCAGCCTGTGGGACCCACCCAGTCCCCCTCCTGATGAGGATGATGATGCGCCGATGAGCTTCTTTGCACCCCATGCAACGGCGCTCTCTTCACCTCAGAAAGAGGAAGAAGCTGGCTTCGCTGGAATGCGAACTAATTCCAGGACACCCGTGTTCTCTGGTGGCAAACGTGACCATCTCGCCCACACGACCTGGCTCCCACGGGGCAGCCAGGGAGTTGCAGACCAGGATTCCCTGTGGGAAGAGAGGGCGCTCCCGCATTCTCCTTTCGGGTCTGCTCTGGAGAATTGCACACCCGAGCAGCTGTACCACGCGGAGAGATGCCACCAAGGGACCGCGGAAGAGTCAGATGGGCTCTGGAGACTGCACTGTGGCCAAGAATTTAAGGGAGAAACGCCTAAGGAGAACGAGTCCTGGAGGGAGATGTACCTGCGGCTTCAGGACGCCCGAGAGCAGCGACTTCGAGCACTCACCTCCCAAATACGATCCAGACATCCTCAAGAGCCCCGAGGCCGACAAACCAAGATGGTCTATTTCAAGTCACCCGGTGAGGTTCCAAGGAGGCACGGCCAGTTTGGGACACTAGCAGCGGCCGCCTCAGGAAGACCCAACTTCCAACCAGCCCAGGACCCCAGGGGAGGCAGAGACACGCCCTCCAGCACCAGCACCAGCAGCAGCAGCAGCAGCAGCAGCAGCAGCAGCAGCAGCTACAGAGGCAGCAGCTTGGATGCTACAAGTGAGACCGCAGCAGAGGCCTCTTGGAACCCTGTCAGAGCTCACCGCGGGGCACCAGTGGCCAACACCAGAAAAGCCAAGGCTAAGGACATCCCCCCACTCTTGGCCAAGACCCTTAAGGACTACAGGAGAGTCATCTCCCGAAGATGAACTCAGCCCTTGCCTTGGACATTTGCGATTTCCAAAGGAGGCTTCGATCTCTGCCAAACGTGGACTCTCTGCCCTGTGCTTTGCGCGTGTCCCTCGCGGGAGAGCTCGATGCCAGTTCACTGCCTTTGTTTCCTTTCTTGTCACCTGAGCCCCTCCTAAGCCCTGATGTTGTTTTCATGTAGAAATCCCCCTGATTGAATTTTAGACTAATAAAGGCCCGTCAAAGCTCTCAGTTGTCTATTTGGGAAGGACAGCGGGCTTTCTTACACATGGCCCCAGGAGCCACTAGTTCAAGGACTGGTGAATCTGACTAACTGTGAAAACAAACAAACAAACAAACAAACAACAACAACAACAATACAAAAATAAATAAATAAAGAGCAAGGTTTGGGGAGGGGAGGGTGGTAAAGCACCCTTCTGTTCAACACCCAGTACAAGGGGAAACAGCAGCAACAACCAAAGGCAAACGAGAGACCGAAATGAAAAGTACAACAAGAAGAAGAAGAAGAAATGAGGACGAGCCAATGGCGGTGATGCGCGCCAGTGACGCCAACGGTTCAGGAGGCTCACAAAGGCGCGCAGAGAGTTCAGAGCCAGCCTCAGCCACTTAGCGAGGACAGAGCAACTCGGTGAGACCCTGTCTCAAAGTAACGTACAAAAAAAAAAAAAAAAAAAAACCCTGCTAATATAATATGCCTCAGGGGGTGAAAGCCCCCGCCCCCCTCAGTACAATGTCCGGTTATCTAATCCAGAAACAAAGAAAACCACACCCACCAACCCAACTCCCTCAAGAATAACCACTGGCATTGGCATCAGAAACAGAGAAACAGACCAAGAGAACAGATCTGACAACCCAGAAACACTCCCCCAAGCCCATGGAAAAACGGCGGGAACACGGATCCAATAAGGGTCCTGGGATAAACCACAGGACCCCTGACAAATAAGAATGCATGCTTTCCTTGTGTGTGTGTGTGTGTGTGTGTGTGTGTGTGTGTGTGCCCGCACGCGTGCAGGAGCCCCCCCACACACACACACACACACACAGGGCCACACACACAAACACACTCTCCCCGACCAGTCTCAAATGGATGGCAAAACATAAGGCAATCAAGAAAGAAGATGTTTCGGAGAGATATCTCTGTGTCTGGAAAGGAGAAGGATGGAGGCTGTGCAAAGTACTGAGTTGTCAAGGGAGAGATCCAGCGGCTCCCGCCTATAATCCCAACAGCTCGGGAGGCTGAAGCAGGAGCAGGGCGAGATCCAGGCCAGCCTCTGGCAAAGCCAGGCTCTCATCCGCTCACCGAGACCCTGCCTCTCAATAGAAGCCAAAAGGGGCCTTCAGGTGGGGGGGCGGGAGTGGGCGGGGGTCGCTCACCGGTCCAGTACCCCTTCTTTGGATCCCCCCAAAGGAACCAACCAAACCACCAGAAGCGCTGAATACCGTTCAGAAATGGGTTTTTGTATCCCACGGGCCGCCTGGTGCCTTGGGGCTCTTCAAACTCGCCCCCTCGGGCTGATAGTCAGGCCTTTGGAGCCAATGGCCACAAGTTCATTCCACGGAACCCCCGCCAGACTTCCTTTGGAGGTTCCTGCCAAGGAATCACCCTCGCCCTGTGGAGCTAAGCTTCCCCGATCCTCTTGGCTCTCCGGGCCTCCATTCCTGGGCTCCCAACAGGACCTAGACTCCTCAGAGTCAGTTCCGGTTTCCCTGGCAAATCGCTGTCCTGGGACCCAGGGCCACAGAAGGGCGTGTCCCTGAAATTCAGTCTCCCCGTGCGCCCAAGAGGGAGAAGACTAGTCCCCGAGTCGGGTGGTACCGAGACCCAGGCTCTAGCCGGGGTGGCCGCTCCTGATTGGACCCAGGTTCTGCCCACCCAACCCAGTGCATGGGTGGCGGGCGCAGAAGTGGATGGGAGCTGAGCTAGCGGGTGCTCCTGGAAAGAGACAGGTGGGCGGGGTCCTTGAGGGCGGGGCGTGGCGCACACTCGGGCAGGGGGGCGGAGCCAGGGGCTCTATAAAGCCCAGGTCGGCCTGCCTCTGCAGCCTCATTCCTTCTGGGACAGCGCCAGGCACAGGTGCTTCCAGCTGAGGCCCGGCGCCCTGAGGACCAGAAGCACACCCGCCCAGCGGCGCTCGGGGCAGCACCAGCGCGCCCGGAACAAGCGGCCAGCCGTTGCCAGGGCCCCGATACCCCGGCAGAGCGACAGCGAACCGAGTCCAGGGCCGAGGCCGAGCCGGCCACCGAGATGGCGTCCGAGGAGGTGCTGCTGCGAGCCGTTCGCAAGCTGCAGGGGCGCCTGGCCACCAGGACCCGCCCTGACAAGCTCCAGAAATACTTGCAGCAGCTCTCCGCCTTGCCCCTCACCGCACACATCCTGCAGGAGACAGGTGTCAGAAAGATGGTCAAGAGCTTGCGCCACCACGAGCTCCTTGGCGGCCTGGCCAGGGACTTGGCGGCCCGGTGGAAGAAGCTGGCTCTTCTGGAGGCCGACCCCGGGCGTGGTCCGCACGACTCCCAACTGGCAAAGGAAATCACGGACACGGGCTCCCGAGAAAACTCGAGAAAACTCGGCAGTCCATCCCGCCGGACCGGGCACGGACCCAAAAAGCACAGAGACCTGGAGAGGTCTCCCAGCCGTGAGAGGAGAGAAGACGGGAGCAAGAAGCGCCCCCGCCTGGCAGCGTTGCCTGCACCCTGGCGCTCTTGGGATGGCTGCCCTGCTCGGGCCTCCGGGGGGCCTACCGGTCCTCATCCGATGTGCGGGGACCACTCCGCTTCCCCGGAGGACACGGAGCCCTCCGCTCGTGGCCGCGTGCCTGTCGAAGGCCGGGATGGTCCTTTTCAGGCCACCACGGGACTCCCGCGAGCAAGTGCCCTGCATGGACCCCGGGGGAAACACGACCTGCTGCCCAGAGCAAGAGAGACCGATGACCAACTCGAGGATCCCAACGGTAAGATGGAATCCATCTTCTCATTTGGACAGGAAAGGAGAAGGAGCTCATGGAGCCCCCAGACAGCGTGGGACCTGGCAGGAGGGACGGAGGGAGGGAGGTCGAGAGGAGCTCAAATGTGGATCCTTGCAGTCAATTCTTCTCTCCCAGTGACAGAAGGAGCCCTAGAAGGGAGAGACCCATCCATCCAAGACAGCAGTCCGGGTGGTTGGGTGGTTGGGTGCGGGGAGGGGAGGGGCAGGGGAGGCATCCCTTCCCCGGTGAATCCAGTACCATCCATCCTCTACCCAGAAAGTGAGCCCCCCAAGCCCGGCTCGGCTGCTGAAGAACAGGCAGAGCGCCTGCGGGCTGCGGGCTGCTGATTCTTGCTTTCACTGTGGTTGGTGCTGATACCCTTTTCCGTTTTCGGTTTGTTTGTTTTTTAATTTTTGTTTCTGTTTTGTTTCCTCTCCCCCCACCCCCCACAGACGGACAGCCAGAGGAGGAGTTCTCGGAGGCGCCCACCATGTCTTTCGAGGCGTACCTCACGTATGATGAGCGGCCTGGGAAGAAGAAGAAAAAGGCGAAGACTTCGGCCAAGGCACGGAAAGCAGAAGCTTCCAAGAGGTCGAGCCAACACCTGGACTCGGCGGAGAACTTTCCTCCTCTGGTGACTGCAAAGCAGTCGGCGGGGCCGCAGCCCGCCCAAGGCCAAGGCGGTGGGGCCAGGATGGAAGGGGTCTCCCGAGAAGCCGCTGCGGTGCTGCCTGGCACGCCGTCCCCCAGCCTGTGGGACCCACCCAGTCCCCCTCCTGATGAGGATGATGATGCGCCGATGAGCTTCTTTGCACCCCATGCAACGGCGCTCTCTTCACCTCAGAAAGAGGAAGAAGCTGGCTTCGCTGGAATGCGAACTAATTCCAGGACACCCGTGTTCTCTGGTGGCAAACGTGACCATCTCGCCCACACGACCTGGCTCCCACGGGGCAGCCAGGGAGTTGCAGACCAGGATTCCCTGTGGGAAGAGAGGGCGCTCCCGCATTCTCCTTTCGGGTCTGCTCTGGAGAATTGCACACCCGAGCAGCTGTACCACGCGGAGAGATGCCACCAAGGGACCGCGGAAGAGTCAGATGGGCTCTGGAGACTGCACTGTGGCCAAGAATTTAAGGGAGAAACGCCTAAGGAGAACGAGTCCTGGAGGGAGATGTACCTGCGGCTTCAGGACGCCCGAGAGCAGCGACTGCGAGCACTCACCTCCCAAATACGATCCAGACATCCTCAAGAGCCCCGAGGCCGACAAACCAAGATGGTCTATTTCAAGTCACCCGGTGAGGTTCCAAGGAGGCACGGCCAGTTTGGGACACTAGCAGCGGCCGCCTCAGGAAGACCCAACTTCCAACCAGCCCAGGACCCCAGGGGAGGCAGAGACACGCCCTCCAGCACCAGCAGCAGCAGCAGCAGCAGCAGCAGCAGCAGCAGCAGCAGCTACAGAGGCATCAGAGGCAGCAGCTTGGATGCTACAAGTGAGACCGCAGCAGAGGCCTCTTGGAACCCTGTCAGAGCTCACCGCGGGGCACCAGTGGCCAACACCAGAAAAGCCAAGGCTAAGGACATCCCCCCACTCTTGGCCAAGACCCTTAAGGACTACAGGAGAGTCATCTCCCGAAGATGAACTCAGCCCTTGCCTTGGACATTTGCGATTTCCAAAGGAGGCTTCGATCTCTGCCAAACGTGGACTCTCTGCCCTGTGCTTTGCGCGTGTCCCTCGCGGGAGAGCTCGATGCCAGTTCACTGCCTTTGTTTCCTTTCTTGTCACCTGAGCCCCTCCTAAGCCCTGATGTTGTTTTCATGTAGAAATCCCCCTGATTGAATTTTAGACTAATAAAGGCCCGTCAAAGCTCTCAGTTGTCTATTTGGGAAGGACAGCGGGCTTTCTTACACATGGCCCCAGGAGCCACTAGTTCAAGGACTGGTGAATCTGACTAACTGTGAAAACAAACAAACAAACAAACAAACAAACAAACAACAACAACAACAATACAAAAATAAATAAATAAAGAGCAAGGTTTGGGGAGGGGAGGGTGGTAAAGCACCCTTCTGTTCAACACCCAGTACAAGGGGAAACAGCAGCAACAACCAAAGGCAAACGAGAGACCGAAATGAAAAGTACAACAAGAAGAAGAAGAAGAAATGAGGACGAGCCAATGGCGGTGATGCGCGCCAGTGACGCCAACGGTTCAGGAGGCTCACAAAGGCGCGCAGAGAGTTCAGAGCCAGCCTCAGCCACTTAGCGAGGACAGAGCAACTCGGTGAGACCCTGTCTCAAAGTAAAGTACAAAAAAAAAAAAACCTGCTAATATAATGTGCCTCAGGGGTTGAAAGCCCCCGCCCCCCTCAGTACAATGTCCGGTTATCTAATCCAGAAACAAAGAAAACCACACCCACCAACCCAACTCCCTCAAGAATAACCACTGGCATTGGCATCAGAAACAGAGAAACAGACCAAGAGAACAGATCTGACAACCCAGAAACACTCCCCCAAGCCCATGGAAAAACGGCGGGAACACGGATCCAATAAGGGTCCTGGGATAAACCACAGGACCCTGACAAATAAGAATGCATGCTTTCCTTGTGTGTGTGTGTGTGTGTGTGTGTGTGTGTGTGCCCGCACGCGTGCAGGAGCCCCCCCCCACACACACACACACACACAGGGCCACACACACAAACACACTCTCCCCGACCAGTCTCAAATGGATGGCAAAACATAAGGCAATCAAGAAAGAAGATGTTTCGGAGAGATATCTCTGTGTCTGGAAAGGAGAAGGATGGAGGCTGTGCAAAGTACTGAGTTGTCAAGGGAGAGATCCAGCGGCTCCCGCCTATAATCCCAACAGCTCGGGAGGCTGAAGCAGGAGCAGGGCGAGATCCAGGCCAGCCTCTGGCAAAGCCAGGCTCTCATCCGCTCACCGAGACCCTGCCTCTCAATAGAAGCCAAAAGGGGCCTTCAGGTGGGGGGGCGGGAGTGGGCGGGGGTCGCTCACCGGTCCAGTACCCCTTCTTTGGATCCCCCCAAAGGAACCAACCAAACCACCAGAAGCGCTGAATACCGTTCAGAAATGGGTTTTTGTATCCCACGGGCCGCCTGGTGCCTTGGGGCTCTTCAAACTCGCCCCCTCGGGCTGATAGTCAGGCCTTTGGAGCCAATGGCCACAAGTTCATTCCACGGAACCCCCGCCAGACTTCCTTTGGAGGTTCCTGCCAAGGAATCACCCTCGCCCTGTGGAGCTAAGCTTCCCCGATCCTCTTGGCTCTCCGGGCCTCCATTCCTGGGCTCCCAACAGGACCTAGACTCCTCAGAGTCAGTTCCGGTTTCCCTGGCAAATCGCTGTCCTGGGACCCAGGGCCACAGAAGGGCGTGTCCCTGAAATTCAGTCTCCCCGTGCGCCCAAGAGGGAGAAGACTAGTCCCCGAGTCGGGTGGTACCGAGACCCAGGCTCTAGCCGGGGTGGCCGCTCCTGATTGGACCCAGGTTCTGCCCACCCAACCCAGTGCATGGGTGGCGGGCGCAGAAGTGGATGGGAGCTGAGCTAGCGGGTGCTCCTGGAAAGAGACAGGTGGGCGGGGTCCTTGAGGGCGGGGCGTGGCGCACACTCGGGCAGGGGGGCGGAGCCAGGGGCTCTATAAAGCCCAGGTCGGCCTGCCTCTGCAGCCTCATTCCTTCTGGGACAGCGCCAGGCACAGGTGCTTCCAGCTGAGGCCCGGCGCCCTGAGGACCAGAAGCACACCCGCCCAGCGGCGCTCGGGGCAGCACCAGCGCGCCCGGAACAAGCGGCCAGCCGTTGCCAGGGCCCCGATACCCCGGCAGAGCGACAGCGAACCGAGTCCAGGGCCGAGGCCGAGCCGGCCACCGAGATGGCGTCCGAGGAGGTGCTGCTGCGAGCCGTTCGCAAGCTGCAGGGGCGCCTGGCCACCAGGACCCGCCCTGACAAGCTCCAGAAATACTTGCAGCAGCTCTCCGCCTTGCCCCTCACCGCACACATCCTGCAGGAGACAGGTGTCAGAAAGATGGTCAAGAGCTTGCGCCACCACGAGCTCCTTGGCGGCCTGGCCAGGGACTTGGCGGCCCGGTGGAAGAAGCTGGCTCTTCTGGAGGCCGACCCCGGGCGTGGTCCGCACGACTCCCAACTGGCAAAGGAAATCACGGACACGGGCTCCCGAGAAAACTCGAGAAAACTCGGCAGTCCATCCCGCCGGACCGGGCACGGACCCAAAAAGCACAGAGACCTGGAGAGGTCTCCCAGCCGTGAGAGGAGAGAAGACGGGAGCAAGAAGCGCCCCCGCCTGGCAGCGTTGCCTGCACCCTGGCGCTCTTGGGATGGCTGCCCTGCTCGGGCCTCCGGGGGGCCTACCGGTCCTCATCCGATGTGCGGGGACCACTCCGCTTCCCCGGAGGACACGGAGCCCTCCGCTCGTGGCCGCGTGCCTGTCGAAGGCCGGGATGGTCCTTTCAGGCCACCACGGGACTCCCGCGAGCAAGTGCCCTGCATGGACCCCGGGGGAAACACGACCTGCTGCCCAGAGCAAGAGAGACCGATGACCAACTCGAGGATCCCAACGGTAAGATGGAATCCATCTTCTCATTTGGACAGGAAAGGAGAAGGAGCTCATGGAGCCCCCAGACAGCGTGGGACCTGGCAGGAGGGACGGAGGGAGGGAGGTCGAGAGGGAGCTCAAATGTGGATCCTTGCAGTCAATTCTTCTCTCCCAGTGACAGAAGGAGCCCTAGAAGGAGAGACCCATCCATCCAAGACAGCAGTCCGGGTGGTTGGGTGGTTGGGTGCGGGGAGGGGAGGGGCAGGGGAGGCATCCCTTCCCCGGTGAATCCAGTACCATCCATCCTCTACCCAGAAAGTGAGCCCCCCAAGCCCGGCTCGGCTGCTGAAGAACAGGCAGAGCGCCTGCGGGCTGCGGGCTGCTGATTCTTGCTTTCACTGTGGTTGGTGCTGATACCCTTTTCCGTTTCGGTTTGTTTGTTTTTTAATTTTTGTTTCTGTTTTGTTCCTCTCCCCCCACCCCCCACAGACGGACAGCCAGAGGAGGAGTTCTCGGAGGCGCCCACCATGTCTTTCGAGGCGTACCTCACGTATGATGAGCGGCCTGGGAAGAAGAAGAAAAAGGCGAAGACTTCGGCCAAGGCACGGAAAGCAGAAGCTTCCAAGAGGTCGAGCCAACACCTGGACTCGGCGGAGAACTTTCCTCCTCTGGTGACTGCAAAGCAGTCGGCGGGGCCGCAGCCCGCCCAAGGCCAAGGCGGTGGGGCCAGGATGGAAGGGGTCTCCCGAGAAGCCGCTGCGGTGCTGCCTGGCACGCCGTCCCCCAGCCTGTGGGACCCACCCAGTCCCCCTCCTGATGAGGATGATGATGCGCCGATGAGCTTCTTTGCACCCCATGCAACGGCGCTCTCTTCACCTCAGAAAGAGGAAGAAGCTGGCTTCGCTGGAATGCGAACTAATTCCAGGACACCCGTGTTCTCTGGTGGCAAACGTGACCATCTCGCCCACACGACCTGGCTCCCACGGGGCAGCCAGGGAGTTGCAGACCAGGATTCCCTGTGGGAAGAGAGGGCGCTCCCGCATTCTCCTTTCGGGTCTGCTCTGGAGAATTGCACACCCGAGCAGCTGTACCACGCGGAGAGATGCCACCAAGGGACCGCGGAAGAGTCAGATGGGCTCTGGAGACTGCACTGTGGCCAAGAATTTAAGGGAGAAACGCCTAAGGAGAACGAGTCCTGGAGGGAGATGTACCTGCGGCTTCAGGACGCCCGAGAGCAGCGACTGCGAGCACTCACCTCCCAAATACGATCCAGACATCCTCAAGAGCCCCGAGGCCGACAAACCAAGATGGTCTATTTCAAGTCACCCGGTGAGGTTCCAAGGAGGCACGGCCAGTTTGGGACACTAGCAGCGGCCGCCTCAGGAAGACCCAACTTCCAACCAGCCCAGGACCCCAGGGGAGGCAGAGACACGCCCTCCAGCACCAGCAGCAGCAGCAGCAGCAGCAGCAGCAGCAGCAGCAGCAGCTACAGAGGCATCAGAGGCAGCAGCTTGGATGCTACAAGTGAGACCGCAGCAGAGGCCTCTTGGAACCCTGTCAGAGCTCACCGCGGGGCACCAGTGGCCAACACCAGAAAAGCCAAGGCTAAGGACATCCCCCCACTCTTGGCCAAGACCCTTAAGGACTACAGGAGAGTCATCTCCCGAAGATGAACTCAGCCCTTGCCTTGGACATTTGCGATTTCCAAAGGAGGCTTCGATCTCTGCCAAACGTGGACTCTCTGCCCTGTGCTTTGCGCGTGTCCCTCGCGGGAGAGCTCGATGCCAGTTCACTGCCTTTGTTTCCTTTCTTGTCACCTGAGCCCCTCCTAAGCCCTGATGTTGTTTTCATGTAGAAATCCCCCTGATTGAATTTTAGACTAATAAAGGCCCGTCAAAGCTCTCAGTTGTCTATTTGGGAAGGACAGCGGGCTTTCTTACACATGGCCCCAGGAGCCACTAGTTCAAGGACTGGTGAATCTGACTAACTGTGAAAACAAACAAACAAACAAACAAACAAACAAACAACAACAACAACAATACAAAAATAAATAAATAAAGAGCAAGGTTTGGGGAGGGGAGGGTGGTAAAGCACCCTTCTGTTCAACACCCAGTACAAGGGGAAACAGCAGCAACAACCAAAGGCAAACGAGAGACCGAAATGAAAAGTACAACAAGAAGAAGAAGAAGAAATGAGGACGAGCCAATGGCGGTGATGCGCGCCAGTGACGCCAACGGTTCAGGAGGCTCACAAAGGCGCGCAGAGAGTTCAGAGCCAGCCTCAGCCACTTAGCGAGGACAGAGCAACTCGGTGAGACCCTGTCTCAAAGTAAAGTACAAAAAAAAAAAACCTGCTAATATAATGTGCCTCAGGGGTTGAAAGCCCCCGCCCCCCTCAGTACAATGTCCGGTTATCTAATCCAGAAACAAAGAAAACCACACCCACCAACCCAACTCCCTCAAGAATAAACACTGGCATTGGCATCAGAAACAGAGAAACAGACCAAGAGAACAGATCTGACAACCCAGAAACACTCCCCCAAGCCCATGGAAAAACGGCGGGAACACGGATCCAATAAGGGTCCTGGGATAAACCACAGGACCCTGACAAATAAGAATGCATGCTTTCCTTGTGTGTGTGTGTGTGTGTGTGTGTGTGTGTGTGTGTGCCCGCACGCGTGCAGGAGCCCCCCCACACACACACACACACACACAGGGCCACACACACAAACACACTCTCCCCGACCAGTCTCAAATGGATGGCAAAACATAAGGCAATCAAGAAAGAAGATGTTTCGGAGAGATATCTCTGTGTCTGGAAAGGAGAAGGATGGAGGCTGTGCAAAGTACTGAGTTGTCAAGGGAGAGATCCAGCGGCTCCCGCCTATAATCCCAACAGCTCGGGAGGCTGAAGCAGGAGCAGGGCGAGATCCAGGCCAGCCTCTGGCAAAGCCAGGCTCTCATCCGCTCACCGAGACCCTGCCTCTCAATAGAAGCCAAAAGGGGCCTTCAGGTGGGGGGGCGGGAGTGGGCGGGGGTCGCTCACCGGTCCAGTACCCCTTCTTTGGATCCCCCCAAAGGAACCAACCAAACCACCAGAAGCGCTGAATACCGTTCAGAAATGGGTTTTTGTATCCCACGGGCCGCCTGGTGCCTTGGGGCTCTTCAAACTCGCCCCCTCGGGCTGATAGTCAGGCCTTTGGAGCCAATGGCCACAAGTTCATTCCACGGAACCCCCGCCAGACTTCCTTTGGAGGTTCCTGCCAAGAATCACCCTCGCCCTGTGGAGCTAAGCTTCCCCGATCCTCTTGGCTCTCCGGGCCTCCATTCCTGGGCTCCCAACAGGACCTAGACTCCTCAGAGTCAGTTCCGGTTTCCCTGGCAAATCGCTGTCCTGGGACCCAGGGCCACAGAAGGGCGTGTCCCTGAAATTCAGTCTCCCCGTGCGCCCAAGAGGGAGAAGACTAGTCCCCGAGTCGGGTGGTACCGAGACCCAGGCTCTAGCCGGGGTGGCCGCTCCTGATTGGACCCAGGTTCTGCCCACCCAACCCAGTGCATGGGTGGCGGGCGCAGAAGTGGATGGGAGCTGAGCTAGCGGGTGCTCCTGGAAAGAGACAGGTGGGCGGGGTCCTTGAGGGCGGGGCGTGGCGCACACTCGGGCAGGGGGGCGGAGCCAGGGGCTCTATAAAGCCCAGGTCGGCCTGCCTCTGCAGCCTCATTCCTTCTGGGACAGCGCCAGGCACAGGTGCTTCCAGCTGAGGCCCGGCGCCCTGAGGACCAGAAGCACACCCGCCCAGCGGCGCTCGGGGCAGCACCAGCGCGCCCGGAACAAGCGGCCAGCCGTTGCCAGGGCCCCGATACCCCGGCAGAGCGACAGCGAACCGAGTCCAGGGCCGAGGCCGAGCCGGCCACCGAGATGGCGTCCGAGGAGGTGCTGCTGCGAGCCGTTCGCAAGCTGCAGGGGCGCCTGGCCACCAGGACCCGCCCTGACAAGCTCCAGAAATACTTGCAGCAGCTCTCCGCCTTGCCCCTCACCGCACACATCCTGCAGGAGACAGGTGTCAGAAAGATGGTCAAGAGCTTGCGCCACCACGAGCTCCTTGGCGGCCTGGCCAGGGACTTGGCGGCCCGGTGGAAGAAGCTGGCTCTTCTGGAGGCCGACCCCGGGCGTGGTCCGCACGACTCCCAACTGGCAAAGGAAATCACGGACACGGGCTCCCGGAGAAAACTCGAGAAAACTCGGCAGTCCATCCCGCCGGACCGGGCACGGACCCAAAAAGCACAGAGACCTGGAGAGGTCTCCCAGCCGTGAGAGGAGAGAAGACGGGAGCAAGAAGCGCCCCCGCCTGGCAGCGTTGCCTGCACCCTGGCGCTCTTGGGATGGCTGCCCTGCTCGGGCCTCCGGGGGGCCTACCGGTCCTCATCCGATGTGCGGGGACCACTCCGCTTCCCCGGAGGACACGGAGCCCTCCGCTCGTGGCCGCGTGCCTGTCGAAGGCCGGGATGGTCCTTTTCAGGCCACCACGGGACTCCCGCGAGCAAGTGCCCTGCATGGACCCGGGGGAAACACGACCTGCTGCCCAGAGCAAGAGAGACCGATGACCAACTCGAGGATCCCAACGGTAAGATGGAATCCATCTTCTCATTTGGACAGGAAAGGAGAAGGAGCTCATGGAGCCCCCAGACAGCGTGGGACCTGGCAGGAGGGACGGAGGGAGGGAGGTCGAGAGGAGCTCAAATGTGGATCCTTGCAGTCAATTCTTCTCTCCCAGTGACAGGAAGGAGCCCTAGAAGGGAGAGACCCATCCATCCAAGACAGCAGTCCGGGTGGTTGGGTGGTTGGGTGCGGGGAGGGGAGGGGCAGGGGAGGCATCCCTTCCCCGGTGAATCCAGTACCATCCATCCTCTACCCAGAAAGTGAGCCCCCCAAGCCCGGCTCGGCTGCTGAAGAACAGGCAGAGCGCCTGCGGGCTGCGGGCTGCTGATTCTTGCTTTCACTGTGGTGGTGCTGATACCCTTTTCCGTTTTCGGTTTGTTTGTTTTTTAATTTTTGTTTTCTGTTTTGTTTCCTCTCCCCCCACCCCCCACAGACGGACAGCCAGAGGAGGAGTTCTCGGAGGCGCCCACCATGTCTTTCGAGGCGTACCTCACGTATGATGAGCGGCCTGGGAAGAAGAAGAAAAAGGCGAAGACTTCGGCCAAGGCACGGAAAGCAGAAGCTTCCAAGAGGTCGAGCCAACACCTGACTCGGCGGAGAACTTTCCTCCTCTGGTGACTGCAAAGCAGTCGGCGGGGCCGCAGCCTGCCCAAGGCCAAGGCGGTGGGGCCAGGATGGAAGGGGTCTCCCGAGAAGCCGCTGCGGTGCTGCCTGGCACGCCGTCCCCCAGCCTGTGGGACCCACCCAGTCCCCCTCCTGATGAGGATGATGATGCCGCCGATGAGCTTCTTTGCACCCCATGCAACGGCGCTCTCTTCACCTCAGAAAGAGGAAGAAGCTGGCTTCGCTGGAATGCGAACTAATTCCAGGACACCCGTGTTCTCTGGTGGCAAACGTGACCATCTCGCCCACACGACCTGGCTCCCACGGGGCAGCCAGGGAGTTGCAGACCAGGATTCCCTGTGGGAAGAGAGGGCGCTCCCGCATTCTCCTTTCGGGTCTGCTCTGGAGAATTGCACACCCGAGCAGCTGTACCACGCGGAGAGATGCCACCAAGGGACCGCGGAAGAGTCAGATGGGCTCTGGAGACTGCACTGTGGCCAAGAATTTAAGGGAGAAACGCCTAAGGAGAACGAGTCCTGGAGGGAGATGTACCTGCGGCTTCAGGACGCCCGAGAGCAGCGACTGCGAGCACTCACCTCCCAAATACGATCCAGACATCCTCAAGAGCCCCGAGGCCGACAAACCAAGATGGTCTATTTCAAGTCACCCGGTGAGGTTCCAAGGAGGCACGGCCAGTTTGGGACACTAGCAGCGGCCGCCTCAGGAAGACCCAACTTCCAACCAGCCCAGGACCCCAGGGGAGGCAGAGACACGCCCTCCAGCACCAGCAGCAGCAGCAGCAGCAGCAGCAGCAGCAGCAGCAGCAGCAGCTACAGAGGCATCAGAGGCAGCAGATTGGATGCTACAAGTGAGACCGCAGCAGAGGCCTCTTGGAACCCTGTCAGAGCTCACCGCGGGGCACCAGTGGCCAACACCAGAAAAGCCAAGGCTAAGGACATCCCCCCCACTCTTGGCCAAGACCCTTAAGGACTACAGGAGAGTCATCTCCCGAAGATGAACTCAGCCCTTGCCTTGGACATTTGCGATTTCCAAAGGAGGCTTCGATCTCTGCCAAACGTGGACTCTCTGCCCTGTGCTTTGCGCGTGTCCCTCGCGGGAGAGCTCGATGCCAGTTCACTGCCTTTGTTTCCTTTCTTGTCACCTGAGCCCCTCCTAAGCCCTGATGTTGTTTTCATGTAGAAATCCCCCTGATTGAATTTTAGACTAATAAAGGCCCGTCAAAGCTCTCAGTTGTCTATTTGGGAAGGACAGCGGGCTTTCTTACACATGGCCCCAGGAGCCACTAGTTCAAGGACTGGTGAATCTGACTAACTGTGAAAACAAACAAACAAACAAACAAACAAACAACAACAATACAAAAATAAATAAATAAAGAGCAAGGTTTGGGGAGGGGAGGGTGGTAAAGCACCCTTCTGTTCAACACCCAGTACAAGGGGAAACAGCAGCAACAACCAAAGGCAAACGAGAGACCGAAATGAAAAGTACAACAAGAAGAAGAAGAAGAAATGAGGACGAGCCAATGGCGGTGATGCGCGCCAGTGACGCCAACGGTTCAGGAGGCTCACAAAGGCGCGCAGAGAGTTCAGAGCCAGCCTCAGCCACTTAGCGAGGACAGAGCAACTCGGTGAGACCCTGTCTCAAAGTAAAGTACAAAAAAAAAAAAAAAAAAAAACCCTGCTAATATAATATGCCTCAGGGGTGAAAGCCCCCGCCCCCCTCAGTACAATGTCCGGTTATCTAATCCAGAAACAAAGAAAACCACACCCACCAACCCAACTCCCTCAAGAATAACCACTGGCATTGGCATCAGAAACAGAGAAACAGACCAAGAGAACAGATCTGACAACCCAGAAACACTCCCCCAAGCCCATGGAAAAACGGCGGGAACACGGATCCAATAAGGGTCCTGGGATAAACCACAGGAACCCTGACAAATAAGAATGCATGCTTTCCTTGTGTGTGTGTGTGTGTGTGTGTGTGTGTGTGTGCCCGCACGCGTGCAGGAGCCCCCCCACACACACACACACACACAGGGCCACACACACAAACACACTCTCCCCGACCAGTCTCAAATGGATGGCAAAACATAAGGCAATCAAGAAAGAAGATGTTTCGGAGAGATATCTCTGTGTCTGGAAAGGAGAAGGATGGAGGCTGTGCAAAGTACTGAGTTGTCAAGGGAGAGATCCAGCGGCTCCCGCCTATAATCCCAACAGCTCGGGAGGCTGAAGCAGGAGCAGGGCGAGATCCAGGCCAGCCTCTGGCAAAGCCAGGCTCTCATCCGCTCACCGAGACCCTGCCTCTCAATAGAAGCCAAAAGGGGCCTTCAGGTGGGGGGGCGGGAGTGGGCGGGGGGTCGCTCACCGGTCCAGTACCCCTTCTTTGGATCCCCCCAAGGAACCAACCAAACCACCAGAAGCGCTGAATACCGTTCAGAAATGGGTTTTTGTATCCCACGGGCCGCCTGGTGCCTTGGGGCTCTTCAAACTCGCCCCCTCGGCTGATAGTCAGGCCTTTGGAGCCAATGGCCACAAGTTCATTCCACGGAACCCCCGCCAGACTTCCTTTGGAGGTTCCTGCCAAGGAATCACCCTCGCCCTGTGGAGCTAAGCTTCCCCGATCCTCTTGGCTCTCCGGGCCTCCATTCCTGGGCTCCCAACAGGACCTAGACTCCTCAGAGTCAGTTCCGGTTTCCCTGGCAAATCGCTGTCCTGGGACCCAGGGCCACAGAAGGGCGTGTCCCTGAAATTCAGTCTCCCCGTGCGCCCAAGAGGGAGAAGACTAGTCCCCGAGTCGGGTGGTACCGAGACCCAGGCTCTAGCCGGGGTGGCCGCTCCTGATTGGACCCAGGTTCTGCCCACCCAACCCAGTGCATGGGTGGCGGGCGCAGAAGTGGATGGGAGCTGAGCTAGCGGGTGCTCCTGGAAAGAGACAGGTGGGCGGGGTCCTTGAGGGCGGGGCGTGGCGCACACTCGGGCAGGGGGGCGGAGCCAGGGGCTCTATAAAGCCCAGGTCGGCCTGCCTCTGCAGCCTCATTCCTTCTGGGACAGCGCCAGGCACAGGTGCTTCCAGCTGAGGCCCGGCGCCCTGAGGACCAGAAGCACACCCGCCCAGCGGCGCTCGGGGCAGCACCAGCGCGCCCGGAACAAGCGGCCAGCCGTTGCCAGGGCCCCGATACCCCGGCAGAGCGACAGCGAACCGAGTCCAGGGCCGAGGCCGAGCCGGCCACCGAGATGGCGTCCGAGGAGGTGCTGCTGCGAGCCGTTCGCAAGCTGCAGGGGCGCCTGGCCACCAGGACCCGCCCTGACAAGCTCCAGAAATACTTGCAGCAGCTCTCCGCCTTGCCCCTCACCGCACACATCCTGCAGGAGACAGGTGTCAGAAAGATGGTCAAGAGCTTGCGCCACCACGAGCTCCTTGGCGGCCTGGCCAGGGACTTGGCGGCCCGGTGGAAGAAGCTGGCTCTTCTGGAGGCCGACCCCGGGCGTGGTCCGCACGACTCCCAACTGGCAAAGGAAATCACGGACACGGGCTCCCGAGAAAACTCGAGAAAACTCGGCAGTCCATCCCGCCGGACCGGGCACGGACCCAAAAAGCACAGAGACCTGGAGAGGTCTCCCAGCCGTGAGAGGAGAGAAGACGGGAGCAAGAAGCGCCCCCGCCTGGCAGCGTTGCCTGCACCCTGGCGCTCTTGGGATGGCTGCCCTGCTCGGGCCTCCGGGGGGCCTACCGGTCCTCATCCGATGTGCGGGGACCACTCCGCTTCCCCGGAGGACACGGAGCCCTCCGCTCGTGGCCGCGTGCCTGTCGAAGGCCGGGATGGTCCTTTTCAGGCCACCACGGGACTCCCGCGAGCAAGTGCCCTGCATGGACCCCGGGGGAAACACGACCTGCTGCCCAGAGCAAGAGAGACCGATGACCAACTCGAGGATCCCAACGGTAAGATGGAATCCATCTTCTCATTTGGACAGGAAAGGAGAAGGAGCTCATGGAGCCCCCAGACAGCGTGGGACCTGGCAGGAGGGACGGAGGGAGGGAGGTCGAGAGGAGCTCAAATGTGGATCCTTGCAGTCAATTCTTCTCTCCCAGTGACAGAAGGAGCCCTAGAAGGGAGAGACCCATCCATCCAAGACAGCAGTCCGGGTGGTTGGGTGGTTGGGTGCGGGGAGGGGAGGGGCAGGGGAGGCATCCCTTCCCCGGTGAATCCAGTACCATCCATCCTCTACCCAGAAAGTGAGCCCCCCAAGCCCGGCTCGGCTGCTGAAGAACAGGCAGAGCGCCTGCGGGCTGCGGGCTGCTGATTCTTGCTTTCACTGTGGTTGGTGCTGATACCCTTTTCCGTTTTCGGTTTGTTTGTTTTTTAATTTTTGTTTCTGTTTTGTTTCCTCTCCCCCCACCCCCCACAGACGGACAGCCAGAGGAGGAGTTCTCGGAGGCGCCCACCATGTCTTTCGAGGCGTACCTCACGTATGATGAGCGGCCTGGGAAGAAGAAGAAAAAGGCGAAGACTTCGGCCAAGGCACGGAAAGCAGAAGCTTCCAAGAGGTCGAGCCAACACCTGGACTCGGCGGAGAACTTTCCTCCTCTGGTGACTGCAAAGCAGTCGGCGGGGCCGCAGCCCGCCCAAGGCCAAGGCGGTGGGGCCAGGATGGAAGGGGTCTCCCGAGAAGCCGCTGCGGTGCTGCCTGGCACGCCGTCCCCCAGCCTGTGGGACCCACCCAGTCCCCCTCCTGATGAGGATGATGATGCGCCGATGAGCTTCTTTGCACCCCATGCAACGGCGCTCTCTTCACCTCAGAAAGAGGAAGAAGCTGGCTTCGCTGGAATGCGAACTAATTCCAGGACACCCGTGTTCTCTGGTGGCAAACGTGACCATCTCGCCCACACGACCTGGCTCCCACTGGGGCAGCCAGGGAGTTGCAGACCAGGATTCCCTGTGGGAAGAGAGGGCGCTCCCGCATTCTCCTTTCGGGTCTGCTCTGGAGAATTGCACACCCGAGCAGCTGTACCACGCGGAGAGATGCCACCAAGGGGACCGCGGAAGAGTCAGATGGGCTCTGGAGACTGCACTGTGGCCAAGAATTTAAGGGAGAAACGCCTAAGGAGAACGAGTCCTGGAGGGAGATGTACCTGCGGCTTCAGGACGCCCGAGAGCAGCGACTGCGAGCACTCACC